>NC_037538.1:14065837-14070419 GCF_001531365.2 Cynara cardunculus var. scolymus | reverse complement strand
TATATATATATATATATATATATATATATATATATATATATATATATATATATATGGGTCCAATCAAGAGAGAACTCGATTGTTTGTGATAACTGTGAGATTCAATCTCAATCACACATTATTAATAATCAATCGTTATAATTAAACATATTAATTTTGGTAATTATTCATTAATTTTCAAATAACTTAAAGTTACTGATAATATATAGGGGCAAATTAGTCTTTTAAAAATCTCTCTGCTCTCTCCCCCTCTCTCTGCGACCAATAATTTCTAACAGTAAAACACAAAACAAATATGATATATACTGTGATACCCAAGAATTTATAACAATAAGACACAAAACCAATTGTGTTACACATTGTGATACCACTGAGATAACGTTTTGAACATGGTTGATAATAGATGTGATCTAAGTTTTAGGCCACACACAACCACAATGTGATACACGACTATGATACAATTTTGTTGAGATAATTAAGTAAACCAAATTTGATAACTATTAAATAAGAAAAAACATTTAAATTATAATTAATCATTTTACTAAAATGCCCTTTACCTATTAATAAGGTAATACAATTAATATCATAAAACGATTGGATCATATTGGATATCACGGTTACCACAAACTAATTAATTCTCATTTGATTAGGCCTTTGTATATATATTGAAATCCCCTTCTCTTCTCAAGGACTTTTGTGTAAAGCAATCCAATGAGATTTCACATATTATTCACGCAACACAATTGTTTTTATGTGTATACTTAAGTCCTATAAAATGGTCTATTAAAACATTTAGACATATTTGTCTTATTATAAAACCGATTTGTTACAGTGACGTACTATTGACTCGTTTTGATGGGATTTGCAGTCTATCCCTCGACAAATCTATCTTAGTACGACACGAAAGCGACTGATACGATGGCCCGTTAAGGAAACCGAACAATTGCGCGATAAGAAGCATCATGTTACTTATTCTAGCAAGAACCTTAAAGGAGAATCATTATTTGAAGTTTCAGGCATCACAGCCTCACAGGTACTTCTCTCAGCCACCAATTTCAACTCTCAAACACTACAACAAAATGGGTCTTTTACGATGCCCCAACCATTATTGATCATCACGATATACACTACTAAACAGAGGACTTTTAAAGACGGAATATTCCGCTGCTGATAAGTGGTGAATTGGTTAAAGTCAACGTTTGACCCATACCCGCAGACCCATTTTGTTGTAGTACAAAACTCAAAACATTTATAGGACCAAAAACCACGGTCCTAAATTAAATGACCCGTTTTGTTGTACTGAAGATATCGGTTTTCTTAGCCCTTGATGCATTGATCGATTTCATCGTGCCTAACTAGGTTGACATAGAAGTCTCCTTTATGCTCCCGAAACTAGAAGAGGTCGAGGTTTTGGACCCCAATTGGAACGATCCTCAACTTCTTTGTAGCGCAAAGACAGCAACGGTCGGTGGTCGAGCTGGACCATTTGGCTTATTGGTTATGGCTTCTGAAAATTTGGCTGAACAAACCGCAGTCTTCTTTCGTATATTCAAAGACAACGATCAATTTGTTGTTCTAATGTGTAGTGATCAAAGCAGGTTCATTCAATTCTCATACTCTCATATTGATCAATATTAAGACCTGCAATCTTAATTGGTTCAATGTTTACTTCCTTCAAGGGAGCCACTACAAAAAAACCGGATTTAGATGACTCCAAAATTGGGTTTATAAGACATTCTAAATTCTAAGTGTCCTAATAGAACTCTTTATAGGATTTAGTTTATAGGACCAAAAAAATAAAATGTCATATCTAAAAGTGTTGTAATAAGTTTATATGACCTTTTTTAACGTCGTAATAAGTTTTTACGACACTATTAATATAAAGCGTCTTGTTAGCAACTATATGGGACACTATTTGAAAAATTGTCCTATAAAAATAAATGTCCTATAAAAATTGAGTTTATAGGACATTTTCTCAAAAGTATTCTATAAAGTTGCTAATGCGACATTTTGTATTAAAAATGTCTTCAAAAACTTGTTAAGACGCCCAAAGGCGTCGTATAAACTTATTACAACACCTTTGGATGAGACGTTTTATATTTTGGTCCTATAAATTAATTCATATAAAGCGGTCTATTGGGACGCTTATTAACGGTGTCTTATAAACCCAATTTGTTGTAGTGTCTTTTCGGTTCAATGTTCGTGATTTAAACCTTTGCATGTCATCCTTGAGACAAGGTATCGATAAAACTATATACGGAGCTTTTATCCACATAGATCGTAACGACAAAATGATTTCACTTGGGAGCTTGGTATGAAATCCTTATATGTTTGACTTCTTGCAGATTATATTACTTTCAAAGTTACGTACGAGTTTTTCTAATTCTTGTTATATTTGCGCTTTTCAGATAGATCATTCGGTGATTGAGAGTTTCGGAGGCGAAGGCAGAGCATGCATTACGGCAGAGTTTACCCGCGATTTCTCGAGCATAAAGAAGCCCATATCTATGCTTTTAACAATGGAAGTCTTGATGTTGTTATTCCAAAGTTAGATGCTTGGAATATGAAGAAGGCCAAAGGCAACTCATGAGAAAAAAAATAGGTTTGCCAAAAACACAGGTCTTTGCAATTTGGGGGGGGTCGGTGAACGGACTCGTGAAGAAAATTATGAAAACTAATTGTTTACTGAAATGTTTGGGGGTAATTGGGGCCGATACGAGCTCATAATAAGTTTACATAACTGAACAAGCATTAGGATTCTCGTCACTAAATATTGTATACATAGGAGTTTCACCCAAAGTATCAGATATCAATGGATCTACATCTGGTTGCTGAAATGCTTCTAATTTATGTTCTTCATCGTCATTTGAAATATTCTCAAATTTATACGCCAAAATCATTTCTACCGTCTTTCCCGTCTTCTGCAATTTCTTCAAAACTTTGGCCGGATCGATCTTCCCCATTATCATAACTTCATGATTTACGATATCTGTTGTGAACTTCTCGACCCCTTAATTCAAACCGTTCAATTTTCAGTTTCATGATATCAAAACTCCACTTGAGGTGGCCACTACAAGAAAATAGGGTTTATATGATGCAAAAAATGTGTGATTGTCATAATATACTATTTTACAGGACTAAAGTTTATAGGAACAAATAATTGTACACGCTAAATATAAAAAAGTTGCAATATAGGAAGTTGTGCGTTTTAACAAGTTCCTAGTTAACTTTTGAAATTAAATGTCATATATATTAATTTTTTATATATCACATTATTCGATAAATGTATGATAAAAACAAGTGTCTTATAAAAAGATGTGTTCATGAACACTCAAAAAAGCTAATACTAGACTTTATTCTAGAAGTGTCTTAAAAACTTGTTAAAACATCCAAAAACATTTTACAAGCTTATCATAACACTTTTAAATAGGACAAACAATTGTTTGGTCCCATAAACTCAAGTTTTATAAAGCAGTCTCTTATGTCACTTAGACATTTAGCCGTTTTATAAACCTAATTTTGTTGTACTGAGTAGATTAATTAAGCAAAAATATACCTTTGATTTTTGAAATTGTTCTTGCGACCAAATTTTCACAGTCGTCGCAGTGCATTGAAATTTTATATTCTGCTACAACTACCTGAAAATGTGAAAAAAGAATCAATGTGGATCGGGGGATTATACATAATTTTTCGTTTACGTGTTTGTACACATGCTTTCGTAAAAGTGCAACCAAGAATACTATATATCATAAGGCGTTCGACGATCAGAATAAAAGATGGGAGACGGGAAAAATGAATTATTTTAGAAAACTAATCAAACAGACTAGTTTCTTACGTGTGGCTTACTTTGTCTCGATCGTTCTTATTCCTCTTTCCCACCATGATGAATCTAAATTGAAAACCTTAAGATTAGCCATAATCAAGCAACGAACGCAAATTCACCATTTGTTTTCCCTATGTTATTCTTGTATATGATTATCTCGCTCTATTATTTGACGTCATTTTCGGTTTAAAAACTGCCAAAATAGCGTAAACCAACGTAGATGTTGTAGAATTAATGAAATCGAGAAGGAAAAACGACTTACTTGAGGAAACACATGAGAAGAAATGAGAAGTTGATCCCACAAAACTTGATTTATCTGTTCGTTTTATCTGTTCGGTTTATCTGTTTTTGTCCCTAATTGAGATGAAGGATGAAAACAAGAATTGAAATGAAGCCAATTGTATTGAAATGTTTTTGGGGATTACTAATTTTGGAAATGAAATATTAGTGGTAGATATATCCTATCCAAGATGAAAAAGGTAAGAAATGATATCCAACATTTGATGCATTTAGGATGAGATGCATCAAGATGTACCAGATCAATTCTTGTGTCAAATGAAATTTTGTGGATATGTGTGAGATTAAAAGTGATCAAGAATTCAGATCTTTTCTTACCTTCTAACTTTAACTCTTCTTTTCACAGTTGTTAGTAATATTTTTATTTTGTTTATTTTTCTAAATAAACGTAATATTATTGTTAATCAGTTTTGTTTGTTTTTATTTTATTTAAATAATCATTACGTTATTATACAAATTATT
>NC_037538.1:14052391-14065011 GCF_001531365.2 Cynara cardunculus var. scolymus | reverse complement strand
CTCATTTAATAATAACCGTTAGATGAGAAAATGAACGATTAAGATGGGTTAACATAGTTTGCACAAAATATTGGGTTAGTATTTGAACCAGCCCCTATATATATATATATATATATATATATGAGCGTTCAAATAAAAACCACTTAATTTGTATAAATCGTGAAAACTTCATTCAACCAATCATAATTTTTCATTTTGTTCATTTTTTTGTAATTATGAGAKGTTGATTAACCATTTTTATTGTGGAGGGTGTTAATCATGGATATTATCATCTTCATTATTTTAATTTTAGAGAAATACATGAAACGGTTTCATTAAAATTTTATTAAATATTATATGAAATAATTTCATAACCATATATGAAACAAATTCATCAAAAAAGGTATTATATGAAACAATTTCACAAGATTAAACAATTTCATGAAAAATATTCATAAGATTAAATAATGAAATTGACGTATGAGGGTGGTTTGTACGGTTTGTACAAATGAGGGTGTATATATATATAAAGAGAGAGAGAAGCGATCAAATGAAAACCACTCCAATTTGTAAAACCGTAAAAACTACTTTCATCTGTTGATTTCATTGTTTAATCTTATGAAATTTTTTCATAAAATTGTTTAATTTTGTGAAATTGTTTCATATAATACTTTTTTTGATAAAGTTGTTTCATATATGGTTATGAAATTGTTTCATATACTACTTAATGAAATTTTAATGAAATTGTTTCATGTATTTCTCTAAAATTAAAATAATGAAAATGATAATATCCATGATTAACATCATCCACAATAAAAATGATTAATCAGCCTCTCATAATTACAAAAAAATGAACAAAATGAAAAATTGTGATTGGTGGAATGAAGTTTTTACGGTTTTACAAATTGAGTGGTTTTCATTTGACCGCTCCCACATATATATATATATATATATATATATGGATTATTATACAAATCTTTACATTTGTACAACCAATACAACTCAATCTCAACCGTTCATTTAATTTGATGAATATGTAATTTCATAGAAGTTTTGATTATGTCATAATATAAAGTATTAATTATAATTAATGAACTTTATTCATATTTCATAAATATTTAAATCATAATAAATGAACTCTCATCATTTCCATAAATATTTCAATTTATTAGGTTGCATTGGTTGTACAAATGCGACGAGTTGTATTTGAAACAAACTCTCTCTCTCTCTCTCTCTCTCTCTCTCTATATATATATATATATATATATACTATCTTATTAAGCAAATTTAACAAAAGTCTTAAAGTCTTAAAATATTAAATGACCAAAATACTCTTTATACTATACTTTCACTTTTTCATCCCCTCCTCTCCTCACATACACTCACCCTCTCACAACCGATTTTTTTAAAATTATAATTTTAAATTTATAATTTATACCTCTATAATTAGTTAATTAATTTACTTATGTCATTTACTTTTAAATGTTTCATTTTAAACCTTTATCAAATTAACATACATAATCGTATATCAATTAAAACATGTTTAAAAAATACATTTTTATTTTAACAAGTTACACCAGTATAATCGTCTCGTTAATACCTTCGAAATGAGTCCAATATTGAATAGTTTTTTACTTAATTATATTATTATATATTATATATAATGTGAAAAAGATATTTTTAATATTTACGATTTATACTTTTATAGTTATTTATTTATATATATATACATATATATATATATATATTATATATTTTGGGGTAAGGCTGTCCAAATTGCACTATATAATATATTCTGAATTAATATATTCTTGAGTTTTTTTGAAATATATATATATACATGTATTAATTGAACCTTAATCTGAGTTTCTAGACAAGAAAGATGGTAAGCAATTGAAATTTCATTCTAAAACTCATCTTTTTTCATTTTTTCATAGCTTATGATCTGTCAAATTTGTAGTTTTCTTTATTGGTTTTGAGTGCTTATCTTAAAACTCAAGTTTCTTGATTCTTTGCTTTTGGTGTAAATCGAACACATTTGTGGAGTCGTTTAAATATGTTGGATTTTAAATATATTGGATTTTAAATTGTCATACAATTTTTTTTCATCAATAGTCTGTAATTAGAACCATAACTCTTATTTATTCAAATTGTATTAATATGTAAAGACCATCATCGTTAAATCTTATCTTATAAAACCAGTGGAACTTCAAAATCGTTAAAATTCATGGCTCCCGTCGCATTGCGCGGGTACACAACTAGTATATATATATATATATATATATATATGAGCGATCAAATGCAAACCACCCTTATTTGTACAAACCGTGCAAACCACCATCATCCATTGATTTTATTGTTTAATCTTATGAAATTTTTTCATGAAATTGTGTAATCTTATGAAATTTTTTCATATAATACTTTTTTGATGAAGTTGTTTCATATATGGTTATGAAATTGTTTCATATAATACTTATGAAATTTTAATGAAACCGTTTCATGTATTTCTCTAAAATTAATATAATGAAGATGATAATATCCATGATTAACATCTTCCACAATAAAAATGATTAATCAACCTCTCATAATTATAAAAAAAATAAAAAATTATGATTGGTTGAATAAAGTTTGTACAAATAACGTGATTTGTAAAGTAAACCTCATCTCTTTTTCTCTCTCTATATATATATATATTCTTCATTTAAAAAATAGAATTTAAGGTTTTTTTAATTTGACATGTCAAGAATAATGGTTATAATGTCAATTACAATAAATAACAAGATAAAAAATCAATAATTATAAAAATAAAAATAAAACATAAAAAGTTGAGATTTGATATATAAATAAGACGTAACATAATAAATATCATATTTTCACTTATTATAAAATAACATTATCTGTAGTACAATTATATATATATATATGTGTGTGTGTGTGTGTGTGTGTGTGTTAATACATAGAAATATTATTCGCAATTTATTAATAGAGATTAGATTATAAAGAATGGTTGATAATCACACTTATTACTCCAAAATAAAGAAAAGTTTGTCGAAAACTTTGATTTAATTTGTTGACGTAACAAATATATATTTTTTGTTTAAAAATAAATGTCCATGATAGACGGTACACAATCTTGAGAATGTACAATTATTACGTTTTTTTAAATAATTAAATGAAATTTTTATCCTTAATAATAGATTGTTTAAGTAATGTATTTTTATATTTAAAGGTAATTAATTAACAACTAGTTGTGTACCCGTGCAATGCGGCGGGATTTAAAAGGTTTACTAAAATTTATTCAATTTCGAAACACCAAACTATTTTAAGAAGTCATAAGCCTACAATATTTGTAGCAAAAATAGATTCAAATAACCATCAAATTATTAGTAGCTTCTGCAATTATCTGTAAAAAAAATCTTTTATGTGAAATGTGTATAATATTAAACCCCTTTATAATTGTAATTATATGTGTAAGGAATAAGATTAAATGACCATCCAATCCCATTGAACAATAAATCTTATCGACAATCCTTTCTAAAGGCAATATATCCAAAATAAGTTACAAGGATTAAAGATATGGTATTTTAAATAAACTTTTTGGGTCATTCATAATCCTAAGGGTGCGTTTGGTTTGCAGGAATGTTTCTGAGGGATTTGGATTCCCGGAGGGATTTGGATTCCATGGGATTTGGATTGGATTGGATTTAAAATCCATTCCTGTGTTTGGTTTGCAGGATTTGTATTTGACTTGAAATCCATTCCTCTGTTTGGTTTGTAGGATTTGGATTAGATTTTTTTAAATTATTTTAATCACCAAATCTCTTTCATTTTCTTAAATCTATCTATTTAACCAAAAATTTAACAATGTGAAAACAATTAAGCAGTAAGCATTTGGATCAAACAGCCATCAGTAAAAAGGCATTTTGAACAAAAACTCTAGTATCAAAGACATGGAACCAGTTAAACACTACTTGAGGGTTGAGGTATTTATAAATGATTCTAGTTAAACCAAAAGAAGTATGTTATTGCTATGCTATCAGAATTTGGTTAACTACTATGCTAAAACACACAAGATAACAAATGGATAGAGGCTAGAGGGAAAAGGGGGAGTTGGGCAAATGTGATGAACCAGATTTACTGAACAACTAAAATAAAAGGAATAGGGCAGAACAGTAGGAAATTGTTTATAAATAACCAGTTAAACACGCCCCTGTTTATACTATAATGCATGACAGCAAATTNCAAAACAAATAAAAAATGTAGTTAAACTGTAAAAACCGAGTAAATCAAATTAGAAGTAATTTAATAATATAATGAGAATAAGAAATAAAATAATATTAATACAATAATATTATTGTAATAAAAAATAAAAAGTAAAAGGAAGTAAGGGGCTGTTTGGATTAAGGAATTGAAAGGAATTGAAATGTCTAATCCTTTGACCAAATTTCAAATAGAGTGTTTGGTTCATGGAATAAGACTATAGAATCCTTTCAATTCCAGTTGATTTCTTCACACACATATTTTACAATTTCATAGCAATATGTTAGGATTACAGATTCCTTTCCTCAAGATTCCTTCCCTAATCCAATTCCATGCAATCAAACGCAATCACAAGGCATGGTCAAATTCCATTAGATTCTATTTTATTCTCTCAAAGTCAAATTCATTTAATGAATTTCAATTTCATCGAATTTCATTCTACGAATCAAACGTCCCATAAAAATAAAAACTTGATTACAATCAAGATAAGTGTCTTTAATAAAGTCTATGTGAAATTATTGTACCTTGTTTATATTTTCAAATAGCTTTGATTTAAGTCTAAAAACAACTATAATATATATATATATATATATATATATATATATAGAGAGAGAGGAATAAACCGTACAAACCTCATTCAACTAATCATAAATTTTTATTTTGTTCATTTTTTTTGTAATTATGAGAGATTGATTAATCATTTTTATTGTGGAGGGTGTTAATTGTGGATATTATCATCTTTATTATTTTAATTTTAAAGAAATATATGAAACCGTTTCATTAAAATTTCATAAAGTATTATATGAAATAATTTCAAAACCCTATATATGAAACAACTTTATCAAAAAAAATATTGTATGAAACAATTTCACAAGATTAAACAATTTAATAAAAAAATTTCATAAAATTAAACAATGAAATTGACGAATAAGGATGGTTTGCACGGTATTTTCATTTATTTTATTTTTTTACTTTTTTGTCTTGAGGAATGCTATATGTCAGTAGGGGTAAATTTTTGTTGCAAAGTATGTCATCATTCCCAATATTATATGCACCAACTCAAAATCCTTAAGAAACGATACTAACTTTATAACAACTAATGACATTACGGTGATCATTTGCCTTATAAATGGATCATGCGTTCACTCGCCAAATTTGAATGAGAGAGATCAACATAAGAACCCCTGCAAAAACACAAACATGATTGCATAAAACCGTCATTTGCATTCTTGTCTTAGGTGAAATAAAAAAAAACTAAACTGAAAAGTAATTGTAAAACAGGGTTAGCTTCAAATTAAGAACTATGCCGAAATAGAAAATGGAGAAATCAATCCTCTCTATTGCAATTTTAACACATCCAATTAAATCTAATGAACAGGAATAATATTGAGGATGCGATTGAGAGTAATGCGTCCAAACCATACGCAGAAAGAAAAAACCAGACAGTTGTTATTTAAGACCACAATAAATTCTAAATCAGGATTTAGACAGGACACCCTAATGCAAACTAAGCACCCACTTCAGCAGATTAGCAACAAACTAAACTGAAAGAGAGAACCAAGGCACTAAAAATCAATAACTTATATTAATTAAAATTTATGTAAAATAATTTAAAATAATAATAAGACAAAAGATAATAGTAATAATAATAATAATAAGACAAAAAAACACCAAATCCTGATGTGCCAATAGCAATGGATAGATGTGTCATTAGCCTCCCCTTCTATTATGTGCACTTATTCTAGGACAAATGAAGTACAACCTTTGAAGGTTTTATTATTTTTTAAAATGCAAATTTCATAAAATTACGTACTTTGTTCTAATTCGTATTTTGGATAACGTACTTTTTCTTTTAAGAAGTCAAAGATTTTAACCTCATTAAATGTCATATTTGACAAACTAGTTGATAAATTAGCACTGATACATCAATCAGGTAGCTGATAAGCTACATTTGACTTATACAAATAGAAGAAAAATCGTGTGAGAATAAAAGTTAAGGTGATAAACATAAGAAATGACATGGTAGCTTGATCACTATTAATCTAACCTCCACCCCATTAACTGCGTTTATCACGGGAACTGATCCAATTAAAATTGCTCCATGGGTAAAGATTCGTTCTTAGCTTTCTCACTATAACTTTTATTCTTATCGGAACCCAACCCTATATAAATAATATATAATTAAACATATGGGGTTGCGTAAATATGGGCCTCGATGATTAAACAGGCAAGCTACGTGACGTTGGGTTGTACGATTGGGCCCCTCTATAATGGGCCAGGGCTTTGTGGGTTGATAGCTTGAACCTTGAGAGACTACTAGACTAGTATGTGTTTGTACTTTGTACTTTGTAGAGACATTGACCGTTGACCCGTTTTATTTTTGAACCCATTATATTTTCATTGTTGATTATTTATCAATTTACTGGTTCTGTATCCGTGCAATGCGGCGGGAGKCGTGAATTTTAACAATTTTGAAGTTTCATTGGTTTTATTAGAGAAGATTTAACGATGATATAAGTTACATTTGGTTCCAATTACAGTCTATCGATGAAAAAAATTGTATGACAGTTTAAAATTCAATATATTTAAAATCCAACATATTTAAACAACTCCACAAATGTGTTCGATTTACACCAAAGTTTAAAATCCAACATATTTAAACAACTCCACAAATGTGTTCGATTTACACCAAGAGCAAAGAATCAAGAGATCGACAGCGAGACCAAGAGTTCTAGAGCAATTGAATGAGAAATGTATGAAATAACTTTTAATAACTCATGGTTAATATCAGTTTGAATCTCACCTTCGAAAATGGGGAGAAAACATAGAGGTATGAGATGATGAAGACATTAGTGAAAGATGTCAAAAGTATATTGGGAACATGAAAATAAATAATATTGCACTATATGTTATTTTAATTGTAAATTAAAAGAATTTAAGACTGAATGCATAAAGTAGTAGTATTTAATGCATTATGAGTTATTTTTAAGACTTTTAAGATTTTGTGCATAAATGTATAGTACTTTTTGCATTAAAAATTGTTTTTTAGACTTCTGATAAATCTGATTTATAAGATAGTACATAGATTTTAATATTAAATAACTTTTTGAAATTGCAATTTAGGTCCTGAGCTTTAAAAAGAATACGATTTCTACACCGATTTTTATTATTATTTAAATTTATAGAAAATACAAGAAAAAACTCCCAAAAGTATAAAAACTACGATTTTAATTATTTAAGTTTTTGGAATTCGTCAATACGTCCCCAAAGCTCCCAATATGTAATTTTGGTCACAATATTAATTATTTCTTATTTAAAAATTACAAAAAAATCAGTGTTACTCATAAATTAATATCAGTTACTCTTTTAACAGTCGTTCAATGATTGTCACAAAAAAAATTATTGAATTTAAGAGTTGACTACAAAGCTGTACTTTTTTTTGGTGTTAATTGTATTTTGGCGCTGTCATGTATATGGAAGACAAATAAAACTGTTTTAAAAGAGTCATAAATATATATATTAATAGAACGTTTTAATTTTTGTAATCTTATTATGTTGTTTAACTTCATCAATAGAACTTGTTATTTTGTAAGGTTGTCAAAACTCTGGCTAACAACTTACTGTAACAACTTCAGATAGAATACATGGTTTTTGGTCCTACAGACTTTACTCTATTAGAACGTCCATGGTTCTTGATTCTATGGCAATGAACTGTTGTTATAATATTCATACATGTAACAATTCGTCGTTATATCTGGTGGACATAGGGTGTCGAGTCACCAGAGGACATTAGTCCACAATGAGTATCCGATGGTCGTAAGACGTTGAAATCTCGCATTTTACAAACGATAAGAAATTACAATTCATGGTTCATGATACATACTTTATTGTTCCATTTACGAATTTCTTGTTTTCTAAAGCTGTAAGTGAAAATGGATCCTTGAGATGCTATTAAATAACCCCCCCGAAGAAGGATATAGATGAAGCCTAATTGAATCGTTTCTAATTACACTTGGAGGAACCTTCACTACAAAACAAAGAGGCAGGTAATCCGTCGGAAAAAGCCATCACCGACAGATCTCATTGTCGAAGAAAGTGTGGCAGGTGACTGTGATTACTGGCGGATTTTCAATCACCGATGGAAAAATCTGTCGATGAAAAATCTTTGTTTCGTAGCGCTTATACTATACCTGTGTTATATGGGTTCTAAATTCAAAAACCTAAAAATTAATCTTCGGATTTGCCATATGAATTAGCTTTTCATCTTGACATAAAACGACTTATAAAACCTATCAATGTGGAATATAATATTATATGGTATTTTAACATTTCATTAATTACTTTATTTGAAGATCATAGTATTTTACCATGCCAGTTATTATCATTCAGTTATTATCAAAGTGAATAAAAGTTTATGGTGTTCCTATGCATAGGTGTGACATAACCATGCCAACCTTATTACGATCAGCACCTCTTAGTTTCACTACAAAACAAAGAGATTTCACCAAACAGATATTTCTACCGGTAATTTTCAGTGGATTTGTGATGGATCACGATTGACAATCACCTTCCGTCGGTAATCACTTAGCATGGATCAAACATGCTGAAAAACACTTGGATTTAAGGCACACAGATTTTGTTTCCAAGCGAAATATCGTAACCATTTTTTGTTTGTGGATCGTACACCATCTTTCTAAAGGCGGAACCGAGTAAATCAATGGGAATCGGCATGCTTATTAAGTATACAAATTGTGTTGTTGGTCATCATAATCATTGGATCCAAGTTGCCGTACATGCATCGTTTGTTTGATAAAGGTTACATCTTTATCGTTTGGGAAAGTGTGCATGCTGAATCTAACGATTAGTATGAGGTGCTAGAGGACAAAACAATTGAATTCTAGCTGACTCAGTTTTCATATCTTCCATAGTCACAAATACTGTACGTTGCCACAACTACGAATTGAAGCAAGTGTCCACCCAAGATCTCCAACACTTTTCAACCAAGGCTATCTGATTAAATTTCTAAGGCCACGAAGAGAAATAAGATATGACTGTATACGCCTTGAAGTAAATAAACGAACACTTTTTCGTCGTCTATCCCTTTTTAACATCTTGTGGTTTGAATGCCTGCGGGTAATGAACATAGGGAGGAACAACTGTAGAAATTTCAAATACTTGAAGCATAAATGATAATATGTATTTTTTTGAGATCTCCAATTTAGAAGCAAAAAAGGAGAAATTGTAATTAAATTCTAGCAACAAAATGAACTGTAAAAAAACTATGCAAGTAAGCGCTTAAAAACGGGATAAGATGGTGATAACAAAGTTTGTATCTTCCTATCCTAGCTAGCCAAATATTAACCATTCCAAGGTAATTGATTTTGGTTCTGGTTCAGATTATGCTGCTGCTGCTGCTGCTGCTGCTGCTGCTGATGATGATGATAGGGTGAAGTGTTTAGAGGATCTAGACCAGCCATATTGAGAAGATGATGATGATGATCAGCAGTAGGAGGTGGAAAACCTGTAAGACCCAAGAAATCTCTCGTCAACTCATCATTCCCACCACCACCTCCACCTCTACCTCCACCTCCACCTCCTTTGGTTGGATTCAGAGATGCTTCTGATGCTTGGCGGAAAAATGCTTCTTGAAAGCCAGTATTGTGAATACCCTTTGTGGAATTCAGCATGCCGTTAAAGGCCTCTTGCAAAGCAGTTGACCCTACACTAGTACAAGCCAAGGAATTAGTATGAAGCATCTGAGAATGAGCATGCATCGTGGTTGCACCAATTTGGTCCAAGCAACCGGCCATGCTGACATTAGCAAACCCACCCTTTAATCCCAACATCGCATGATGATCATCATCACTACAAGACAAATTTTCAAGACCAGAATCATGATGATGAGCTGTTAATAGTGTAGATGCACACATGTGATCATTTTGGTGGGGTCCATTTGGAATAGACTGGTGCTGTTGCTGTTGCTGCTGTGACATGACAATGGCAGTATTGGTACTAGCTGCAGGTTTGCTCATTGTCACACCCATCTGAGCTGCCTTTTGGAGCAATGCAGTTGCAGACATGTGAGGAGGAGAAGAAGGAGAAGGAAGATGAAGATTATTATTATTATTATTATTATTAGGGCTAGGATTTTCTTGATGATGATGAACAAACCATGATGGCAACTGATGATTTTGTAAAGTATTAGTGATGATGTTGGAATTGAGTACTTGAGGGCGTTGGAAGAGATGTGGTTCTGATTTGAGTGGATAATTGATTGGTAAATGAAGGGGAAGGTGGTTTGGTGAGAGTAGGGATGATGATGAAGATCTTGCATTTTCTCCTGCCAAAGCACCACAGAAAGCTCTGTGGGTGATGAAGCTGTCCCTCCTGTGGTGATAGAGATGGAACCAAAAAGAAACAAACAATTTAGCACTCTAAACAAAAAGAACACAAACCCATTAACTATATGCACTTTTATGGAAGCTTATTAATAAACAGTTCACTATAACACTGTTCTCTCTTTCTCTCTCTCTCTCTCTCATACACTCACTCATAAACACAAACTTATCTACATTCACAAGACAGATTAGTTCATATATAATAGGATCATTGAATTCATGGGGGCAAATCAAGTCTCATTTAATTTATTAAAATTGTCAAGAACTGAAGTAGAATAATTATATAAAGGGTATTTAAAACTCCATGTATTAATTAATTCGCTTGTCATCTTCTGTTCCACTCGTGAAGTGGTTAAATATGTAATTTATTTGATAAAGATATTAACTTTATATATATTTAAGGAGTTTGTAATCAATTCTACCGTATCTAATTACAAAATTTTACGTACCTAGAGAAAAGAGTGCCACAGTCGCATCGATGTTCACGAGTGCCACAAATCTTGGAATGAGCTTTCCAGTCGGATTGAACCGCATATCGCTTTGAACACTTTTCGCATTTCCACTTCTTCTCCCCATGTTTCCGTGAGAAATGCTTTTTGATACCCGTGAGATCTCCAAGTGCCCTTGAAGGTTCATGGTGCACACAGCTAGGTTCTGGACATACATACACCTTCTTCCTAACCACCTCCTGTTTGGATCTTTGCTTCAGCTTCCACGGCAAATTGTGCCCTCTTCTGTGCAACTGAAGATTCTGATCTCTTTGAAACCCTTTGTTGCAAATCTCACATAGAAACCTGTTTGTTGCCATGAGTGATTTTGGAGACATGGCTACCACCTCAGCTTCTGGGTCTTCAATATAAAGATATGTTGTTTAATTAATTAACACTTTGGATCCCAAAAGTCAGAAGCCCAGATGAAGAAATTAATGAATTTAAAGTGTAGGTTTTGATTTAATCACCTGGATTGCCGGGAAGATTTCTCTTCTTCTTGTTGGTTTGGGTTTGATTGTTGGAATTAATTGGCACAGAAGCAAAGGACTGCTGCATCTGTTGTGGTGGAGGGTACATAGTACCAACTTCATTCTTGTTACTTGATGAAGATAGGCTTGCTTCATTTGATGCTGATGTTAAATTTGACATACTGTCATCCAAAAACATGCCCTTCATATCTCTCTCTCTCTCTATTATTAAATGAACTGGACTAAATTATTTCTTTTTCTCTTTTTCTTTAACTTGAGATATCAGAAAGATTGACTGGTGAGACCTTCAGATCATCAAACTGTAATCTTGTTTAAAAACCCATCTTCAGTTCTACAGATCTGAATAACAAGAAAACCCTAAAAAGGAAGCTAAACATCAGAAGTGCTTCTTGTTAGGTTTTGATGAATCTACGATAAGTTCAGAATGAGATATACACATATATATATATACAACTAAAATTCAAACGTGAAAATTAAGGTTCAGACCTGTGGCAGGCAGTAAACTAAACTTCTTCTTGTACATCCAAGATAGTCGTTTACAAGTATAGCCAACTCTTTGAAGACGATCCAACACAAGAATCCAGACGCTGGAGTACAAAATTTTGCCAAAACAGAAACAAGAATCCAATAATCCGTACAGTTTAAGAAAACAAGTTCATCAAGACTGTCTGTGTGTGTGTGTGTGTGTGAGAGAGAGATGTGTGATCAGAAAGGTATCCCTAAATTTGGATCTCTTTGAAGCAAGCAGGCAGCTCCAACCCCATCAAAATGAAACCAAAAAACCAAAAAGCAAACGAGTCTGAAGTTGCATGTTTTTGTCCTACCCTTTGTTTGCTTCTCATTCAGAAATAAAATCGTATGCATTATTGGTTTTGCTTTTAGGGAGGAGACGTATATTTACTACTTTCTCCCTCTTTTGCAAGATTTGCAATCATCTAAATTCTTGCAAAAATGACTTTTCTTTTTGCATTATGAGTGATGTGTATGGTTTGACTCTCCACACC
>NC_037538.1:14020904-14051036 GCF_001531365.2 Cynara cardunculus var. scolymus | reverse complement strand
AATTTCATAAGATTAAACAATTTCATGAAAAAATTTCATAAGATTAAACAATGAAATCGACATATGATGGTGGTTTGTACGGTTTTTACAAATGAGGGTGGTTTTTATTTGATCGTTCCTTTATGTATGTATGTATCTCTCTCTCTCTCTCTCTCTCTATATATATATATATATATATGTGTGTGTATGTATGTATGTGAGTATATATTTTCCCGTTCTTCTCCCACCACTCGAGTGGTTCTGCTGGTTTCACTACTTCTTACTACCTTCGCTGAACTGATCACTGATCCACAAAGAAAATTAACTAATCATCACTTCATTTATCTGCTTTGACACTATCACTACCACTTCAAGAAAACCCTCCAGATCACCACCATGCTAGTATCGCGCTCTTAACCTATTTGGGGAAGAAGAAGAAAAAGAGGGGGGTTGACACAACTATGGGGAACCTAGATGAAATTGCTTTTATACGAAGAGATGTGGATTGTATAAGTAGAAAGCATTAATGGACTTTGAGATCTTCATCACTATGTCAAAGGCTTTCATCGACCATAATAACAACAAATTAAGTCCTTAAAATCGATATCGACAATTGCAAAAAAATTCAAACCCCTATTGATTCTAAGAATGGTTTAAGGGATTTGATTCTATAATTGATTTTAGGGTTTAATTTTTATGAATGAATTTTAAGGTTTTAAATTTGGTTTTGCATCACAACTTTTTCTAATGAATTTGCACAAAATTTCATTATAGTCTTGATCATGTTCTTGTTAATCTTCTTGATGATCTTTATGATGATCTTGATAATGGAATTAAAGCGATCAAGGTTTTGAAAAATGTATTTGTTGGTTATGATACGAGGGGTTATTAGTTTTTCTATTGACACATAGCTTCAGTTAATTGTTCATAAGTTTTACAAACTTGTACAATATAAATAAACGAAAATATCTGACCTCATATGTTCAGCACAACTATTAGATCGATGGGCCAAATCTATAAAGATTTACAAACGACAATAACCACCGATGTAATAAACGAACCACGAGGACCGAATCCGTAATTAATTATGACAAACCACAAGAACCAAAAGTGTAGTTTATTCTATATAAAGTAGGTTCTTATTGATTTTTTTAATTGCATTTTTCAACAAAAATGTAGATAAAATATATATTCTACTATTGTAGTCGTACCTAAAAAACTTCTTTTAATCAGACAAACTATTAAAAATGTTAATTTAAGGAATAGGAGGAAAAACAACTTGACCAAAATAATGCATAATATAGCGTCACAACTCTTATAGTCTTATTGACAGTTTATGTCGATTAAGTTGAGAATATTAAATAAATGATATAATCAATATAATTTATAATAAAAAAAATTATAAAACTAAATAATTTTGGAAGTTATTAAAAAGAAAAATTTTAAAAAAAATCGAATGGACTTTAGTCTTTAGAATGATTAAGTTTTTAAACAAATTTTTAGAAAAAAAAAAAAATAAGTCATTGGATATTTCAAAACTTGTTTAATAAGTCATTGACCTTTCTAAAACTTGTTACATACATTCTTATGACCTATAAAACTGATTAATGTGGTTAAATAATGGAAAAATTTTATAAAAAAAACCAATAGACTTTCATATTTTAAACGATTAAGTTTTTAAACATTTTTTAAACCAAAAAAACACTTACATCTGTAAACTGAAACAAAGATACCAAAAAAGTACTTACATTTAAAAAAGATTATTGATGAAATTTATTTTAGTTAAAAATAAAAGATATTATGTCAGTGATTTTCTAAATTAAAAAATAAAATAAAAAGGATTTAAAAATGATTACTGATTAAATTTATTTTAATTAAAAATAAAATATATTTCGTATATGATTTCTTGAATTTAAAAAATTAAAAAAAAAGATTTAAAAATGATCACTGATGAAACTTATTTTAATTAAAAATAAAATATATTTCGTTGGTGATTTTTCAAATTAAAAAATAGAAAATAATTTGATTAAATTATTGCCGGATTAACGATAAAATTTAACTAAATACACAATTAATGAAAATTCGTCGTTACTATTGATTGGTATATATGCATGGATTATTTATATATAATTGATGGCTAACTTGACTACCGTTAGATACTCGAATACAATAACATGTTCATAAGTGTGAAAGATCGTGCTTGAATCTCGTCGGTCGGTAATATCATTTCAATGACAGATCAACGACAAAAAAATAAAATATTCCGTATGAGATTTTTCAAATTAAAAAAATAAAGAAAGATTTAAAAATGATCACTGATGAAACTTATTTTAATTAAAAATAAAATATATTTCGTTGGTGATTTTCCAAAAAAATAGAAAATAATTTGATTAAATTATTGACGGATTACGATAAAATTTAACTAAATACACAATTAATGAAAATTTGTCGTTAGTATTCATTGGTATACCGTATATATGCATGGATTATTTATATCTAATTGATGGCTAACTTGACCACCGTCACACAATAACATGTTCATAAGTGTGAAAGACCGTGCTTGAATCTCGTCGGTCAATGATATCATTTCAATGACGGATCAGCGACAAATTTTAATTAATTTTATTTTCTTAATTTGAAAAATCGTCAACAGAATATATTTTATTTTTAATTAAAATAAATTTCATCAGTAATCATTTTTAAATCTTTTTTTATTTTTTTAATTTGAAAAATCACATACAGAATATTTTATTTTTAATTAAAATAAATTTAATCAGTAATCTTTTTTAAATTTTTTTATTTGAAAATTCACTGACATAATATATTTTATTTTTAATTAAAATAAATTTCATAAATAATCTTTTTTAAATGTAAGTTTTGGTATATTTGTTTCATTATATAGATGTAAATATTTTTTTTATTCAAAAAAATATTTATGGACTTAATCATTCAAAATATGAAAGTCCATTGAGTTTTTTTATTTTTCCATTTTTTACTACATTAACCAGTTGTATAGGTAATAAGTATGAATCTCACAAGTTTTAAAAAGTCCAAGTAGTTATTTAACATGTTTTGGAATGTCGAAAGACTTATTTGTTCCAAAAAAATTCTCCAATGACTTAATCATTCAAAACACTAAAGTCCATTGAATTTTTTAGACTTTTCCCGTTATTAAATTATTTATTTATTTGTCCCATTGATTTGAAATAAGTGTTTTGAGAAAATTTAGTTAGGGAGTGTTTGGGATTGCTTATCTGAAACAAATTATGTTTTTTATAAAAAATCTTTATCAACTTACTATAAGTTACAATGATTTAACTTATTCAAAAACTTCTTATTACCGGTTTGGTACCGATATAAACTATTTTTCTAAACACTCAAAAATGCTTATTGTCGGTGTCACACCGAAATAAGTTAATAAATTGTTTTTATAAACAATTTCAAACACTCCCTTAACAACAATTAATAGGTAGATTGATATTTAGTGGACTATTGTTGGTCTACGTTATTAAAAATAACATAAATATATAATTTTTAAATATAACAAATTGAAAACCTAGTCAAGCCGATCGACTCAACTTTGGTTATAATATAATACTGGTTTATTAATCCTTGGATTTTTATAATTTATCATATCGGATTTGGTTCTTAAACGAAGGAATTTATTGATTTTTGAAGTTCGATTTTGTAATTATAAGAAGCATAAAAAGTGGAGATACGATGAAGTTGCAACTTCAATGCACCGCTTCTTGTAATTCATCACGATTACAACAAACAACCACATAATAAACACGTAATTTAGTGAAATTATATGTATGTAAAGTCATGCTTAAAAATAATCAGAACATCATTCTAAAAAAGTCAAGCATTGAGTCATTTTTCGTTCTTATTTTGCATGTTAATATTGCAAACTACGTGATTTGTTCAAGTTGTTGTAGCGAGTTGCTACAACATTGCAAGAGGACAAGGCGTCACAAAAGAAGCTGGCTTTTTGAAAAAGCCACTTTTTACAGACTTTTAGATCATTTTATCATAGGGCAGATAATATGTTTGAAATGGGCTTATGTTGACTTTTCCTTAATTAATTATTATTTTTACTTTGAACTAGTAGTCTTTGTAACTTAAATACTTTACCATGTGGTTATTGTGTTGCCTCTTTTGGAAGCATCTCGCTAATAAGAAGAGCTTCCTTTATTTTTGAAATCATTCTATGTTCAGTACGTTGAATTAAATTCAGATTGTACTTGTAAGCTTTAATCCTTGTTTATTTTTGCAAAGTGAATGAATCACTAAACTTTGGGTTAAGAATTTGTATCTTTGTAAAAAAATTCCGAATATTCACATTTTGTTGTAAAGTTTCAAGTGTAAAAATCGTGAACCCAACCCTATATATATATATATATATATATATGTGTGTGTGTGTGTGTGTGTGTGTGTGTTGGTGGGGGGGGGCCTAGGGATTAAATGCAAACCAAGTCATTTGTACAAACCGTGCAATGCTCATTCAACCAATCATAAATTTCTTTTTTCTTTTTTCACTTTTTTATTTATTTTGAGAGTTGATTAATGATTTTTAATTTAGAGGGCATTTATGGACATTATCATTTTCCTTATATTAATTTTAGAAAACAAATTTCGTCAAAATGAGAAATACATGAAACAAATTCATTTTTATATAAAAACAAAAATATATGAAACAATTTCATAAAGAAAAAAATTGTATGAAACAATACATCATATTAAACAATTTTATTAAATTAAACAATGAAATCGATGGTTTGTACGTTTTTTTACAAATGGCGTGGTTTGTATCTCTCTTTCTCTTTCTCTCTCTCTCTCTCTCTCTCTCTCACACACACACACACATATATATATATATATATCAAATGTTATTTTGAGAAGTGGTATAGATATTTGAGAAATAAAGAAGTGATCCTAGACCTTCATACGGTCAAGATTGATTTGGCTGGTCAATAATTACGGCTTTGAGTGGTCAAACATTGCGGCTAAAAATAGATAGGGTAGTTTCGTAACTTTTAAAAATAGGCGACAAACAAGTTCATATATAATTTACATATGAACTATATGTGAACTCGTACAATTCACATATTAGCTATTTTAATTGATTCACATTTGAACTAATTAACTAATTCACTTATGAACCCATGTAATTTACATGTGAACTAATTAACGGATTCATATATGAACATGTGGGTTCATATATGTTCATATATGAACCGGTTAAACAATTCACGTGTGAACTAATTAATTGGTTCACATATGAACATATCATTCATATGTGTCTCAAATGAGTTCACATATGAACCTGTTTGGCGTCTATTTGTATAAAGTTACAAAACTACACATTTATCTTCCACATATACATGCGAGGAATTATCTGATATTTCACAGTTAAAGCCGCAAATGTTTACTAGATGAAGTACTATGATCATTTCTTCACATCTCAAATATTATCATTCTCAAATGATGCATATATATATATATATAGTTTTGTTGATTCAATATTTTCCTCAATTAACCATTACGTTGACAAAAATATTTGAAAAGAGATTCATTTTAGAAAAAATAGACTTCATAAAACAACCCTTATATTATATATGTCACCACATTTCCCTTTTAAAGAAAATAAGATGACACACAAGTACTCGGCTCATGTTCACATGATGCATATTGCTTTAACCAAAATAAATGTCAAATGACACCCATATATATATATATATATATATATATATATATATATATGTGTGTGTATATATATATATGTGTGTGTATGTATATATATATAGAGAGAGAGACAAAAATATTCATTGCGTCTTACTCTTTCATTTGTAAGACGTCATAATCAGGTGCAATACCTTTATCAGGGTGTCGGGATTCTTCTTTTAAAGGTTGTAAAAATACCAAAATTGAATAACTCACAGAATTTATGATAAACAGTTTGATTTACTGTATAAGGTTAGTCTTATTCGATTTGGTTTTATTTTTTCAATGGTTTCAATTAAATCGAATAAGTTAACATATAACTATTTTCTTATACTTTATACTTATTACAAGCTCATTGAAATTTAAATAATATTCATTTGTAACACATGAAATTAAAAGTCATAACTTTATTCTTTTTATCCTTTAAAGGAGGTTTTCCTTTGTAGGCGTTGACAAATGAAATTAAAAGTTATCTTATAGTGTTGGATTGGTTTGAGCTTGACTCCAAATATCAAAAATACCAGGAGGTCTCAGGTTCAAATCAAAAAAAAAATCTTCTTATGGTCACGGAGGTTCAAATACGATGACTTCGGGCTATCTGCAAAACAGGTGGTTGTCCTGAGATTAGTCGGATCGTATAACGGATTGGATATTTAGGTTAATAAAAAAAAACTAAAAGTCATAAGCCTGTTCTGTTTAATTAGTAATAACCTTACACCAGAAAACATCGTTATAACAATATTTGAATTTTAGAAGCTTTTTTTATGATATTTTTTTAAAATTCGTGATAAATTATTACATTGCTTTAAAATAATCAAATCCTTTTCGTGTAAAATTGCTAACATGAAAAAACTATTGTGAAGATTTATTAAATAGATAAAAAAATTTAAAACCAAATATGTCATTGACCCAATATACTTTAATCTTATAAAATCCAATATTACCATCTTCGAGTACCGTCCATCACTCACCACCGCCATCTGAACCACCACCAACTACCACCAATCTGAACCACCGCCGACCACCATCGCTGATCTGAACCATTGTCGGCCACCACTGATCTGAACCACCATGGAACACCACCGATCTGAACAACCATTGCCATCTGAACTACCACAGACAACCGTCGATCTGAACCACTGTCGACCATTGCCATCTGAACTACCACGGACAACCATCGATCTGAACCACCACCAACTACTACCGATCTGAATCACCATCGACCATAACCAATCTGATCCAACGGTCGATCTAAACCACATTCGACTACCGCCACCTGGAGCACCACGGACAACCTCCGATCTGAATCACCGACGACCACCAACGATTTAAACAACCACCGATCTAAACCACCGCTGCCACAACCATCTGAACCATCACGAACAACCATATATCGATCTAAACTATTGCTGACCACCGCCATCTGAACCACTGTCAGCCACCACCAATTTGAACCATCGTGGACCACCACCGATCTGAACCACCGCCAACTACCGTTGATTAAGTAACGTCGTTTGGTTTATGGTTATATTTGGGTTGCCTATTTTATATTGTTTTACATTAATAAACAAATATTTTATTAAAGTACTTTTAGTTTTAAAAAACCTAAAATTTTCAAAAAGGGCATTTTGGTCATTTACCAATATTTCATTACAATTCCAAAGCTACATTCTGTTAACCAAATAGACAGATTTCAAGTCCTTAACAAATTCCATTCCAATGTCTGTCAACCAAACAGGTGGTCAAACCTAACAACATTTTATTCCAATATTTTCTTCAAAGTCAAATTTCTTTAACAAATTTCATTTCATCAAAAAAAAAAACATTTTGCAAACCAAACACCACCTAAGAGTCTTCTCACTTACTTACTATATATGATTATCAGTCGTCGTTAATTTTTTTATTTGGTAAATTCTTGATCATTGTCATGCATCTGCTTACCAATTTGCCTTTGTTAAATGGCCCTTATTATTTTAACATGATATTCGATTTGTTCATTAATACATGGTGGTCGGTGGGGGAAGGTGGGGTTGGGCGATATGTGGGTGGCAGGCGGTAGTAGTATCTAAGACAACAGTGGAATGGTGGTCAGGTGGCAGGGTGGGGGCGCCGAGCGAGGTGGTTGCAGGTGGGAGTAATAATTGTGACGACGACAATAGTTGTATGGTTAGTCAGTGATAGTTTAGGGGTTGGGGTAAGGGTGGATAGTGGTTGTGACGACGATAGTAGTCGTGTGGTGGTGGGGGTTAGGGTGTGACAATGACACTAGTAATATGGTCATAGTTAGGGCATGGATGGGCAGTGTTGGTTAAATTGGAAGCACAAAGATGAAATTCAATTCTTTCACTGCCAATAAATAATGATTTCATTATTTTGTGAAATTCAAAGGCTTCCTGTATTATAATAACCAAACATAGAATTTGAAATTTGGTTAAAAGAATTATCCAATCCAATTTGTTCAAAATCCATGAACCAAACCTTCCTTTAACTTTTAAATATCTCATATTTTATTATTATTTATGTGTAAATTTAACGAGGGTTGGATTTTGGTGAGAAAAATAGTTAAGATGATCAAAGGTTCAGATTTTTTCTTACGCTTCTCACATTTAAGTCTTCTTCTTACGATGAGGTGAGCTGACCATTAAATATGTTTAAACTTGAATAAATATAAAAATTAAAATAGAAAAATGATTGGAAAGCAAAAGTCGAATTTAAAAAGTTAAGAGGCTTTAAGTTTTTTTATCTGAATAACCAAAAATATTCTGTTTTTGTAGTCGACACAGATCCTCACGTGATTGGCTTTCTCATTAAATTCCAACACACATGCACATGCACATGCACATGCACATGTTCTTTTTTCTTTTTTTCTTTTTTTCTTTTTTTCTTTTTTTATTAAACAAATTTATTTCTAATTAAATTTTATATATATATATATGCACTGTTGTTTTCTAAGACTGTACCAGTTCATATGACAAGGGAGAAGTGGTATGGACCCGTCTGTTGCTGTTTCATGCCTTCAGCTTCTGTCGCCACTGTTTAACTGTATTTACTTCAATCTATATACTTATAAAAATAAGAAAATAACTCAATCATATGTGATTTTACACTAACAACACGTAAAAATCACATGTGATTCACGTGAAGTTACCATAAGGTTGCTCGTACATTTTTTTCCCATTAATGTAAAACTACATGCACTACTAAAACACTGGGTTTCACCGACAGAATTTTCTGGCAAACTTCCGTCAGATAATTACTGGTGGATTTCCAACAGATTCTAGAAAACTTAAAAACAAATCAACTTCTATTGATTTTCGCCACAAATTCATCACTGATTTGTGTTGCTTCATATATACATAACATATATATATATATATATATATATATATATATAAAGATTCAAATGAGAACATCTTATTTTACGAAAACACGAGAACCTCGTTTATATATATATATATATATATATATATATATATATATTATATGTGATACTATAGTTCATCACATATGATGTATATGTGATATTAAATCCGAAACGCGGATGACCTTTAGCATGACCTAGGTTCAGGGACGGATCTAGTTCAATGGTTACGGTGTCACGTGCCACCGTTTCATTCATCCATTGTAGTGTAAAAAAATTAGATTCTTGAAAGGTGCAACTGTATCGATTTGTTATGTGTTACCGTATATATTTTGAAACTACAATAAAGATACAACTATCAGCGACGAATCTAAGCATAACGAATAATCGGAGCATAGCAACGAATTAACTACGGTTTTGTTCATCGTTGATAGTCCTTAGTTTTGTAGTGATCGAACATCAAATTAAATCAATTAAAATAATCAAATTTACGTTTTTCATGTCATTTTGATTTCTAGATTTTCTAATCAATTTAGTTGATAATATTATCAAAACTTTGTAAGAGAATGTTAACAAATTTCTCTGTATTTATCTATAATTTTTTGTTATCTTAAATTTATCTTTATCCCTTAAATGTTGTTAGTATTGTCAATGACTTCGTATGTAGATTAATGATCTGATTTTATTGTGATAATAATCTGATAATAGTTTGATAAATCGAATACTTTTTATGATGTAATTTTGTTGTGATAACAATGTCATAAACGAAAACCAATGATGATCGCGTCCACAATCTCAGCTCTGTTTGTTAACTATATGATTTTACTGTGATAATATTGTAATTCATTATGATCAGGGAGTATATTGTCTATAGCTGATTTTAGGAATAATGGAGTTACCAAGATTACAGATAAATAAGAAATCACATGATTATCCTTAATTATTATTTTCTTTTCTTTTTAATTTTAATTATAAGTTACATACTCAAAGATGTTCTCGTATTTTTGTAAAACAGAGATGTTCTCTTTTGAAACCTCTATATACGTGTGTGTCACTTTTATCAAAGTTACTGCATTCGACCATTTTTTTTTAATTATCATTCCATTTTTCACTCCTAGACAAAGAGGTTTCACTAGTTGTGGCGGATTATTAATTACCGGCAGATACGGCCGCCTGTGATGGTCAACCCTACGGTAATTACAATAAGAGGAAACGTTTTCTCTAACTGTGAGATCCGTCGATGATCCTTTTTCCGGTGGATCAATTCGTATGTGAAACCCCTTTATTTAGCAGTGTTTATTTATAAAAAAAAATCATATAAACCTCTAAAGTTTCTATTTCTAGGCTTCACTTTGAAATATTTATGATCGTACATTTTAAGGACCTAAATGCTTCATTAATTTAGTGGATCCACAGACAACCACCCCCTCTCAAAAGGGTAGGTCCGCCCCTGTTCGTCCACATTGTTTCATACGGTTCAGATATTTATTTTCCAATTGCAAGAAACAAAATTGAAATCCAAGCCATGTTTTATCATTTATGCGTATATATGTAATTTTTTTGCTTTTTTTATACGGTATTTATTTGTTATTAAAATATGTGATATTTATATACTGTAAATGAACCCACACCCCTTGGACGGCCAAAGTTATGCTCATTTCAAGACAAAACAATGGTTTAACTTCTAATGGCCAATTTACAAATAAAACTTGTGCAAACTCACCGTGAAATTCATACAATTTATAAAATCCTCCTTCTACAGCGAAAACAAACGATTTTGATTTGACAGAGTCTGCCACTTAACTCCGTCAAATCTGCATTCGTTTGTTTCAGTAAGAACGTTCTCCTGTGCTTCTGGACATGCTGAGAGCACGACTTCGTTGGAACCCTCACACCAATCATGCTTGAAATGATTTGGTGAATGTCCAAATAATGTGCTACCAAGAAAACAATCTTCTCAAATATTTCTTGATATCGGACAATTAATGCAAAATGGAGATTGTTTGATTACCTTAAATTTGAACTTTAGAAGCTAAGGGATTGTTTGTATACCTCTTAATAGTTCCATTAATAAGCAACCTCCGAATTGTTAAGAGGTGAATCTTGTTTGACAAAAAAAAATCTACCTTTTAATAGTTCTAAAATATTTTGAATGATTTTATATCATGGATCTTCCTTAATCATTAAGAGCCCTAATTTCATTATACACAATTACCAAACAATTATATTTCATTTTGCACTATATTATAAGAGTCTCTTAATCATTCTGATCACTTAATGATTTTGCACCAAACCATTCAGCAATTGTCAAATAGCCCCTAATTAGGGTTTATGGTCTGTATACTCGTTTCATATTATTTTACAGCCAAAGTTGGAGCACTTTGAAATAAATTTGAAATGGGAGGACTAAATCGACATTTTTAAAAAGTTGAAGTTTAAATGATAAATCCCAACGTCCAGGGAGCTGCTTTTATACCATTTTCTTAATTTGGATAACCGTGAGTGTCTACATCAGCTTGAACATACCTCGACTAATCCCACATGGGCTTAAAATTTATTGCCACACAAACCACTAGTGGCACACTCACACACAAGGAGATCGAAATTATCAATCAGGAAACCTCCGATTGCCCCGAGGGGACTCGAACATATGAACACCGGAGAACAGTACAAACTCAAGATCTTACCAGTAAGACGATAAGAAAAAGCGACCGAGAGAAAAAGTTGCGTATTCAGAAAATAAACAGAAAAATCAGCATTTGAGGATATGTCAATATAACTGCTACATATTCGACATTATCGCTGCCTCTTTTATATTCTCTATTACTTTTCTTCATGTTCAAAATCACCATAATTCGGTAATAGGACCTCAGTGGCAGCCATAAAGAACAAGCATTTCATCCAGCAAGTATCCATTATATGCACATTGGTTCCATAAATATAGCCCTACCAACCCAACTCAACTCAACTGCTAAGATCCAACAGGAGCAATACCTTTTGCCTTTGCGGCAGCGGAGGCGGCACTCGCGGCAGCAGCGGCGGCGGCGGCGGCAGCCGCAGCGGGGTTCGGTGTGGATGGCGGCACTGGTTTAGACTGTGAACTCTTCTGAGGTGCAACTAGTTGCTGCTGCTGTTGCTGAGGCTGCTTGTTCAATTGAGCAAGTAGTTCTTTTATTTGTTTCCCGGATAAGGTTTCATGCTCGAGTAACGCGTTTGCGAGCGCATGGTGCTCCTTGCTGTAAGTCGTGAGAATGGTTTTGGCGTTATTGTAAGCCCGTTCGAGAAATTCTCGAACTTCTTTTTCAATAAGGAGCCGAGTTTCAGTGCTCATGCTCTTCCCGTTATCATCATAGTTATGAGCCACAACCCCGACTTCTTTGCTCATGCCGTATTTCGTGACCATCGCTCTTGCGATACGAGTGGCTTGCTCGAGATCGGATGATGCTCCCGAAGTAACTTCATCTTCACCGAAAATAAGTTCTTCCGCAACTCTGCCGCCCATACAAACATCGAGGCGAGCAAGCATTTCTTTACGTGAAACACTCGTTTCATCTTTTTCCGGCAACTGAGCCACCATGCCAAGAGCCATTCCTCGTGGAACAATTGTTGCTTTGTGGACAGGGTGAGCGCCATCAGTGTGAATGGCCACAAGGGCATGACCACCTTCGTGGTATGCCGTCAGTTTTCGAACCTCATCTGATATAACGGCGGATTTACGTTCACTACCCATCATGATCTTGTCCTTCGCAAACTCAAGATCAGCCATGCTAACTGCTTTGGCGCCATCCATTGCCGCCTTGAGAGCCGCCACGTTCACCAGATTTGCAAGATCTGCACCAGAAAATCCCGGAGTTCCTCTGGCAACAACCATCAAATCAACGTCGTCTGCCTTCAAGATCTGTTGGAAAAGTTTTAAGAATAATGTCTTTTCCATGTATAAACCAAACAAAACATACACGGACTATCCCACCTGAAGGTAGGGTTTGGGGGTAAGAATGTAAGATGTACGCAGACCTTACCTCTGCTCTACGAGACAGAGAGGCTGTTTCCCAGAAAAACCCAAGGCATGCATAAAAGAAAAGAAACAAAGTTTGACATGTATAGTTAAAATCAAATGCTACAACAAAATCGGTTTTATAGATGTTAAATGTCTTAATAAACTGGTTTATAGGACTTTAAGTTTTTAGGACCAAATACTTGAGCGTATTATCTATTTGGCCATCCTAACAAGTCTTTTAGGGCACTTTAGAAATAAAGGAAGCTTATGAACTCATCTACTACAGGACACTGGTTTTTACAAGACACTGGTTTTTTATAAGACGTCTTTTCAAATAACGCCATATTTAAAAGAAGACCAATAGGACGCTTTGTTTCAAAAAGCGTCCTTCAAAACTTGTTAGGACGCCCAAAAGCATCATATCAACCTTTACATAGGACGTACAATTGGTTGGTCCTATAATCCTAAGTCATAAAGTCTGGTCTATTTGGACATTTAGACATATTTGGCGTCCTATAAAGCCGATTTTGTTGTTGTGAAAGTTAGATTGCAAAGAGAATACCTTTGACATGTGAGATTCCATTATCTGCCTCCTACCTTCAACGTCCGGATTTGGAACCACCACACGACGATCGAACCGACCAGGTCTTACCAACGCCTTGTCCAGCGATTGTGGAAAGTTGGTTGCCGCGATAACAATAATTCCTTCATTTTGTTTAAAGCCATCCAATTCAACAAGCAACTGATTCAAAGTCATCTTCATGTACTGCTGATCCTTTGGATTACGGCTTCCTCCAATGGCATCAATCTCATCAATAAAAATTATACACGGTGACCGCTTCTTGGCTGCAGCAAAGAGATCTCGAACCCTTCTTGCACCAACACCAACAAACATCTCTTCAAACTCACTACCACTGCATGAAAAGAAAGGAACACCTGCTTCTCCGGCTATGGCCCTGGCTAACATGGTTTTTCCCGTCCCAGGAGGACCGACAAGCAAAACACCTTTCGGTAGCTTCCCACCAAGGCGAGTGAAACGCTGTCACAATTGAAATGCAAAATCAGATGCTTCTCATGATTTCTTAAACAGCATTACGTATCCAGCCAAATAAATCATATACAACAAACTATTCAGACTTTTTTCTTTTTTTTTTATTAACCTGGATATTCAACCCGCTATGAAAGTCGACTAATTCCAGAGCAACCACCTGCTTTGCGGGTATCCCAGAGTCACCACATTTGAACCTCCATGGCCACAGGGGGATTTTTATCCCTCCCTGGATTTAAACCTGGGACCTCCAGGCACTTTTGACCTTTGGAGCCCAAGCTCAAACCACTCAGGCACCACCCTTGTGATTTATGGCTATGGCACGTTTAGATAATAAAAGAAAACCATGGCCAACTGGGCCACGTGGCTCAAGAGCTAATTGCCCTAGAGGGTTGCTCAACTGTTCAAGCCTTGGGTTTACTCCCCATTAGTCAACCAGTTCGAGTCCCCTCAGGGCCACCGGAGGTTTTCCCAGCTGTTAACATCAGGCCCACGGTATTAGTCAAGGTGCGTACAAGCTGGTTTATAAAAAAAAGCATTCAATTTTTCTAAGGCAACTCTATGTTTAAATACTTGTACAAAAGGAACCCATGGTTTTTGGCCAACTGAGCCTCTTAATCCAATTGTTGTAGGTTCAACATTCACTGCTAACAGAATGTGTATACTATCATTGTTTAGAAAAGAGCAAAAATGCATTAAAATGCAACAAAGTTTGATTTAGTTCCTATTTAGTGACAAAGAAGTTATTTTCTCAAACAATGTAACAAAGTCAAAAAAACTCCTATTTTGTACTCATTTTGACCGGTAACATGTTAATCTTGTAACATTTGATGACGTGGATACCCATTTGAGGATGCCCACCCCCACGAAGTTTCTTAACAAAACCCCCTCCCCAACCCTCTCAAAGCCAAGGAGTCTTGGTGCACCAGGGCCACCCCTTGACTTTTATTGTGGAATGAACTAAAATGAAAACAAGAGACATAATATAAATTGAAGCATATGAGCTCCCAGAGTGAGATCAAGAATTCTCACTATCTCTCATATTCCTGGACCCGATTCAATTCAGAGCTATACACTTTGACGAATGTGTTTATTACCTTAGGGTCTCGAAGATAGTAAACGATTTCTTCAAGCTCGGCTTTTGCTTCATCTACACCCTTCACGTCACTAAACTTTGTACTAGATTCCATACTTGGCTGCACCTCGTCATGCAGACCTAGTCCTGCGTAGGAGAACAATAGTTCAATTGTTGTGCCTGATAACACAACCACATCAGCATATAAGAAGTAGCACCAAACTAATAATACCTTTAGTGATTCCTCTATCTTCAATGAGTGCTCCAACACCAGAAATTAGTAGAAATCCCATGCCTAAAGCACGAACTGTGCGCCATAATTGCTCTTTGAAATGTCCTCCTTCAGTAGCCACCATATGTATAGGGGCAGCCGCAGTTCCTAACATGCCTTCTTTTGTAGATTTCCCCACATTCTTGAGGGCTGAAAAGCCACCAATCATCTCTTCATCATAAGCTGGTTTCCCAGACCCTGCTATTCCTGGAATCGAAATTTTGACAAACAATTAAATAATCATTACACGGAAATGAAAGAAAAAAGTGTGAATTAAAAATACTTAAGTTATAACAGTTGGGAGAGTTCAAATGAGAACCATAATATTACTCATCATGAATATCATGAACTTTTATCACATTCATGAATTATCACAAATATCATATATTTCCATTATAAATATCAATGTTCATCATTAATAAACATGAATAGTTGGTTCCTGGATTCTTGAAAATATTTATATTTCTCATTTCAACCCGCCTTTATAGAAGTAATATCATGATGGATTATTTGAATATTCCCTTTGTTCTTCCCCAAAATAATGTCTACTCGAAGAAGAGTGTAGAAAGCTTAAATAAATTGGGGCAAATTTCTATCACACCTCTCTGCAATGTCTTGAGCAACTCGCTTTCATCTAATCTATCAACTTTGACCAAGGCCTTAACATATTCTTTAAGTGCTGAAGAATTTGAGTGCAACGAAGGCTGGCTTTCAAATAGTCTTATCACAGACTCAGGGTCATTTCGATGGTAAAGCTCCCTAAGTAATGATGAATCGCTTGCTCTGTCTGCATCACGTTCACGCAATCTTCGTGCAAAACTGCCCACATAACTGGACTGAAACCTTCTTTGGCCATTTGGAAGCTTGTAAGCTGCAGATACATAATAATCATTGGAGGGAACAACAGAGTTAATGAGATGATGCTTTTTCTTACTTCATAAATCAAGTGTCCAACAAATACGATCTCATTTAAACGTATCCCTAGCAAAGCACATATGACAAAAGAAAAAATGGAATTAATCAGGATTTTTCTAAATGATTTAGAAGGGGCAAAGGTAACGTTGATGCTAATAGTAAATATAAGTTCCGACATTGATTATTCAGAAAAGCAAATGGAAACCATCAATATAAAGACAGCAACAACTAACATGTAAATGAAAGAAGCATGGATGCTCAATAGCGTATGAAATGTAAAGATTATTAACTCCATCCTAAAATTCTTGAGAATAAATCTTCCTGGGTAATAGAGAGTTGTTTATGAGCTCTTTCTTAGGATGGAATATGAAGCAACGTTACAAGCTTATAAGCATATATACCTGCATCACCTCCGACCTTTTGATAAGTATTGTACGATCTGGTATACAAGTTCTTTACGACCCTCAATTGTGATTGTTGTCTTGAGACCTATATAAACAAATAAACACAAGCATGTGGATTAAATAAAAGAAGAAGAATAAAAAAGGACATACTGCATTTCGAAACTAAAAAAGAACAATGTATTTGCATATATCTATATCTGTGTGTGTATGTATACATACATACATATTAGTCAGGGTTCATAATGTATCATATTCAGCACTGAAAAAGAAACCATCATCACACTCTATACAGCATGAAAAAGTAACATTATTTACGAAATGGTTCTAATCTAATGCCTCATCTATTCCAGTTCAGTAACCAAACATGACGTTTTCCCTTCGAATAAAATAAATTGTTCCACTCCAAACTTGCTCGAAACAAAGAGATGCAGCATATACATTAGAACCAATGACATTGCTGTCAACATCATGATCTAGTAAGCAAGCTCACATGAAAAATCCACAAGACATTGCAAAACAGGAAGCAGAAATTCCCCAAGTACGGCACTTCAATTGTAATATTGATCAACAAATCATGTTTATCATGATGTCAAAGCAAATCAAATGGTGACAAAGAGCCCAAGGTGCATCATAGACATGTAAATACACTTCAGAATCACATTTTTCAACATTGTATATGTACATCGTATATGTAAATACTTAAAAGTTACATTCTAGACAGTTTTTTGAACTATAATGAAATGCAGATAATAAACTGCCTTTTCAATTTATTCAATAATAACACGCAGTTTTTGTTGGAGCAGTAGAAGATATTGCTGCAGTCTTCTTTCCAAAATTTCTGCAGTATTTCCACTTGAGAATTGCTGTTTTCGTTCTTAATTTACAAAAAAGTGATACCGATCCAGATTACTAGGTTAGTCGAACTTCAGAAAAACTACCTCACTTCAGAAACAACAACTGTGAACGGAAAATAGCATCCACGGATAAGTAATTGAAAGCCCCAACTTCCTTGCTTCAGTGGAAAAATTATCATCAATTGAGCATCATGATGAAGATGGTGTACAAGTTGTAAGATCTATGGGCTGTAATAGAGAATGAGGTTGAAGAACCAGCAAAAGAACAAGAAGGCACTAATTATTCTCTCAATCCATTCTTTGAACATATACCAGCCGCTATATCAGTGAAAAAAACATGGGGTACTCTTTTGACATCCTATCACAGACCCTTGGCCAGGAGTTTGATCTGCTAAAAACTGAAGACACTGAAACTGTCAAAGATTTCTGCAATGGGTGATTGCACTTGTGAATCAAATATGATTAAATGGTGAAATCATGGAGATGAAGGGTTGTTGAGATGATATTGAGAAGTTTGCCTAGAAAATTCGAACATATTGTCATAGCAATCAAAGAACTTGCCCGCATTGTCGCTTCAGAGCTTGTTATGACCATTCAAATCTCATATGAGGTTTGCATGCAGCAATTTGATTCATCAACTATGAAGCATGTCTTTTGGTCTTGAACTTAAATGAGATAAATATCTGGCAAAGATAAAAGGAAAGTCCCAACTCCCAAATCACGAAAAGAAAAGTCTCCTATCACAAAGTTCGGTGTTATCATTGCAAAGAATTTGGGCATACTTATCAAGAACTGTTGAAAAGGACTTCCTGAAGAAAATAGAAGTCTACATTCACACATGAGAAGACTTGCAGGGATGCAGATAGTGTTTTTCTCAATTGTGATGTAAATCATGCTTGGCATATTGATAACGATTGTTGTAACCACATGACCCCAAAAAAATATGTTGCGCCTTTTGCTAATTCTCTTCAAATAAGGGTTCAAACCAGTGATGATAAGAGGCTCTTAATTCAAGGAAGGGGTGATATTGGTGAAAGCAAAGATTGAGTCAAGTGAATCTATAACGTATATTACATACTCAAAGTCAAGCATAATTTACATAGTGTTGAGCGACTTCTCATAAGAATTAGATAATTAATTTAGTGTTAGATTGGGCGTTAAAAACGGAGATAGTTGGCTCTTGTCTTTAACCTTTCTATCTCGCTTACCATTGAGGGTATGGAGCCTTCCAAAGGTGCCTAGAGGACAGGCCAGACGCAGCAAAGCCCAAAATGGCATAACCAAATGAGCGTTTAGCCAATGACGGATTTCGAGCATGAAATGAATCAAGTAAGCGGGCCGAGATTTGTGTTCTTGGTTCCTCAGTTTTTGATAAAAAATTATCTTGGTTCTTATCTAATTGGTATCAGAGGTGATTTGTCCGGGGGACCATTGGTGGTGAAAAAGTGAACGAAAAAGGAGAAAAGATGGGAATCGAAATCGGAGAAGTGAGAGTTATGGTGTCGAAGCAGTTTGTTGGCGTGAATCAAAAAATTGCATCGATTGAGAAGTTGTTCCAAAATATAATCGAAACCCAATACCAGAGTCGCAAGGCGACATCAACAAGATGCAAATGGTGGGTAGAGGGAGTAGAGAAAAAAGAAGAGAGTTAATGGTGAGAACGTAGAAAAAAAAAAGAGAAGGTAGTAATAAATGAGGCTCTGAGTAGTAGTAAATCAGAAAGCCAGAAAAAAAAAAAAAAAACCACTGATGAGCTAGAATATCATAACTAAGGGAGGTGGTGACAGTTGGCCGATTGGGGGTCGAACCCAAGCATGGTGAGTTCAACAGCGCATGGAGGTAACAGCGACCGAAGACGTTGGCTATCTGGCTAAGAGGATGTCTGCAACATAAATGACGACTGGTATGGGGCCAACTATTGAATGACTAGAAGGGAGGAGCCGACTACAAAGTAGGAGATGACTTGTCATAAGAAGAAGAGGATAGTGGAAAGACAATTAGGCAAGAACGGGGGTTTCGCTTTGGGCTGATGAGAGGCTAAGACACAAACATCATTTTTGGCCTCAATTTAGGAGGCAATATGTGTTGAGAAGTAGAGTCGACGTGCGTGATGTTTGTTTGCCATGATGTTTGTAAGAGTCAGAAGGCGCAAGCAGTACAAATGAGAGTCTTCATTTGGTGAAGCATGTATGATAGAGAACATGAGCTCTCTTAAAAAAGAACAAGAGTCAGATCATCGAAGTTACCAAACAAAAAGAAGGTTTTGTGGAATAAGTAGGCGTTTTAGGGTCAAAGAAGAACATGATAGCGACAAGAGATACAAGCAGATAATAGTGGTCAAGAGGATTCAATGAAAAGAGGTGTAGACTGCAATGAGATTTTTTCTGGTTGTGAAGATGAGTACTGTCAGACTCGTGTTAAATATTGTGGCTGCAGAGGACTTGCATCTTTGACCATGATGGCAACAAGAGATGCAAGGCACGAGATAGTGGTCAAGGGAACAGATAAGAGGTATCGAGTACAAATCTACGATGAGATATTTTCTCCGGTTGTGAAGATGACTACTATCAGGCATGTGTTGAGTATTATAGCCGCAAAGAATTTACATCTATAATAGTTAGATTTTAAGACAACATTCTAACATGATCATCTTGAGGACATCTACACGGCATAACCAGACGAGTGCTTGCTTTCAGGTAGCAGGGAAAGAAAACTTAGGGGCCAATTACTAAACGCTTACTCGGTAAGCGCTTACCACACCTACACGACATAACCAGACGAGTGCTTGCTTTCAGGTAGCACGGAAAGAAAACTTAGGGGCCAATTACTATACGCTTACTCGGTAAGCGCTTACCATGTCATTTTCCTTACAGGGTGAACATGGCAAGGGCTGAGAATCTTACCTGGTAAGAGCAATAGTCTTGCCCAGTAAGTGAGGGTGATGATTCTTACCCAGTAAGCACTTACAAGGTAAATTGTTGCATACGATGCCGTTTTGATGGACTACAATCTTACCCGGTAAAGTAAGTTCGAGCGTTGATGATAAACCTCCTTTGAGGTTTACGTACAAAAGGAGTTAGTTGAGTCTGTTTAGTCTTTGCTTTAAACATGAATAAGAGAGGGGTAGATTGGTAATTTTGTTTGCTTAAATAGTGAGCTGTTGGTAGTAGTCGGGTATTCTATTTTGTGTTTGCAGTTGAGTCGTTTGGAGCGTAAGCTCAGGGAGAGGACCCAGACCTCTTGAAAGTCTGGGAACTGCATCGTTTTCATATCTCAATAGATTGGCCGACAATTTCATTCACGTATGTTACAATCGACGAGTTCTAGCTACTGTAATTCTGCTGTTGTGTGTTTACCGCTTACGATTTAGGCTGAGGAGTACGTTTTCTGTTACGATTCAAGTTAGGGTATAACAAATTGGTATCAGAGCACGTTACGATTAGAGATGGCGAATGTCACGACTCGAAGCACTAACAACCGAATTGAAGATTTGGAGAGTAGCGTAGGATCAATCGAAAGACGTCTGGAGCGTATTGTACAACAAATCGAAGATTTGAGGAACGATTTTGTAAATCGAACGAACACGACCAATTCGTCCAATGAAGAAACAGCTGCAAGAGTGGAACGAAGAGACAGAAATCGAAACAATCAGAATCGATTTTCAGCGGTGAAGGAGCGCAAATTAGAGATCCCTGTTTTCGATGGCAGAGATCCGACGGATGGATTTTGAGAGCCAAACGTTATTTCATGTTGAATCAGTTGAGTCAAGAAGAGAAAATTGACGTGTCGTTTATTTCTTTTGAAGGAGATGCGTTGAAGTGGTTCCAATGGGAGCATAAACGACACCCTATTACAAGATGGGACGATCTGAAACATTTGTTGTTAAGACAATTTAGGTCGTTGACAGCAGGTTCGTTGTGTGAACAGTTTCTGTCGGTAAGGCAAGAAGGATCGATCGAAAAATACAAAAGGAAATTTGTTGAGGTCGCGGCGCCGTCGAATGGGATTCCGGAACAGATTTTTTAATTTCAATTCATTAATGGATTGGAGGAATCTATTAAGGTGGAATTAAGACTTTTGGATCCGTTGACACTTAGCGAAGCAATGGAGATAGCTATGAAGATCGAATTGAAAAACAAGGTGTTATCGCGAGAGAAGAGTGCGGATATGGCAAGAAGACAGGTTCGTCTTTTCATTCTAATCCAAAGTTGAAAAGTAATTTTCCTAATCATGCTTCTAATAGCGTCGTTAGTTCTGTTAATTCACCATCATTTACAAATGAAATGATTACCGGGTTCCGGCGTTTGTCTGATCAAGAGGTACAACAACGGGGATCGTTGGGTTTGTGTTATCGGTGTGATGAGAAATACGCGTCTGGCCCTAAGTGTAAGAGGGAGATTAGTGTATTGCTAGTTCAAAAGGATTCTTTTGATGATACGGAACCAGAGACAGAGGAAAGAGCTTGTAATGCAGCTGAAGTGACTGATAAGGTAGAGGTACATTTGAACTCGGTTGTGGGTTTGACTAACCCTAAAACTATGAAGATGAAAGGAGACATTGAAGGACAAAAAGTGGTAGTACTAATTGATAGTGGTGCAACACATAATTTCATATCATACGATTTAGTTAAAAGACTGAATTTAAAAGTAGAAACTACAGGTGAATACACTATTACTTTGGGTTCTGGAAACACGGAGAAAGGAAGCGGTATTTGCAAGGGGATAACGTTGTTTTTACCAGAAGTTGAGATAAGAGAAGATTTTCTTCCTTTGGGTTTGGGTAATAGTGACGTAATCTTAGGGATGCAATGGTTGGAGTCTTTGGGAGCCACGTATGTTAACTGGAAGTTACAAGTAATGAAATTCACTTGTGGGGGAGAATCTGTCACGTTAAAGGGTGATCCATCTCTGGGACGTTCGATAGTGTCGCTGAAAGCTATCGAAAAGGTGATCAACCATGAAGGACAGGATGTGTTGGTGAAATTAGGTACTTGTTCGGTATTTTCGAAGGAAATGGCAGAACCAAATGTGGTTTTGGATCCACTACTAAGAGAATATGAATCAGTTATTAATAGGCCGCGGGGATTACCACCAGAGAGGGGTAGGGAGCATGGGATTATGTTAAGGGAAGGGACTGAAACGATTAATGTTTGGCCATATCGTTACCTTCATTATCATAAAGATGAAATTGAGAAATTGATAAAAGAGATGCTCGAGGCAGGAGTTATTCAACCGAGTATGAGTCCTTTCTCCAGTCCAGTATTGTTGGTTAAGAAAAAAGATGGAAGTTGGCGGTTTTGTATCGATTATCAAGCTTTGAAGCTTCTTGGGAGAATCTTGAAGCACCTCTTCAGCAATTTCCTAGTTGTCACCTTGAGGACAAGGTGAAATTTTTGGGGGGGAGTATTGATAAACCTCCTTTGAGGTTTACGTACAGAAGGAGTTAGTTGAGTCTGTTTAGTCTTTGCTTTAAACATGAATAAAAGAGGGGTAGATTGGTAATTATGTTTGCTTAAATAATGAGCTATTGGTAGTAGTCGGGTATTCTGTTTTGTGTTTTCAGTAGAGTCGTTTGGAGCGTAAGCTCATGGAGAGGACCCAGACCTCTCGAAAGTCTGGGAACTGCATCGTTTTCATATCTCAATAGATTGGCCGACAATTTCATTCAYGTATGTTACAATCGWCGAGTTCTAGCTACTGTAATTCTGCTATTGTGTTTTTACTGCTTACGATTTAGGCTGAGGAGTACGTTTCCTGTTACGATTCAAGTTAGGGTATAACAGTTGACTCTTACCGGTAAGCGCTTACTGGATAAGCGTTTAGTAAACGGCCCCTTAGTCTGCAATTGAAGAAAAGTCTATATGGTTTGAAGCAAGCACCAAGAAAATGGCACTTAAAGTTTGACAGTTCTATGAGGAGTGGGCATAAGAGATGTCTTATGGACCATTGTTGCTACTTAAAGAAACTCGGTTCATCCTATATCATATTTAATGTTATACGTTGATGATAGATTGATTGCAGGTTCTAACATGAGGGAAACCAACATACTGAACAAACAAACGCCTAAAGAGTTCGAAATGAAAGATTTGGGTCCTCAAAGCATATACTCGGTATGAGCATCATTAAAGACAGATTTGAAGATGTTCTAAAATTTTCCCAAAGAAAGTATATTGGGAGAATGTTCTTCAAGATGCTAAGATCAAAAGCAAGCCTTTCGAAAGCCACTTCAAGCTCAAGAAGAAACAGTCACACAGGCAGATAAAGAGAAAGAAATGGCTAAGGTTCCATATGCATCTACAGTTGGTAGTCTAATGTATATGATGGTATGTGCAAGGATAAATATTGCTCATGTAGAGGGAGTTGTTAGCAAAGTCTTGTAAAATCCAAATAAGAAATACTGGAAAGTTGTCAAGTGGTTGTTATGGTACTTGCAAGAAATTTCTAGAGTTGCATTGTGTTCCAAAAAAAAGTAATGTGATTTTGGAAGAACAATTTGATGCAAAATTGGGTGGTTGTTCAGATGCAAGCAAAGCACTCTAGGGTATGTTTGCATAATGGCACAACAATTAGTTGATTGCTCGATTCAAATAGTGTTCTCCTTTCAACCACAAAAACAGATTATATGGCTATTGAAAGCGTTATTTAAGAAATGACTTGGTTGAAGGTTTTTCTTGAGGAATAGAACAAAAAACAAGGTGTTGCAGTGAATCATGTGATTCATGGTACTAAGGTATCATTAATATCACTATATCAAGGAACCAATTAATGATGATTTTTCATCCTTAAGACCTTCACAGAGATCCTTGGTTCCAAGAATTTGCTTATATGTTGACCAAGGTGGTCACTATAGAAAAGTCGATGCTTTGTATAGCTTCAACCAGCCTTCAAAGTTGATTGATGACAAAGTGCTACACTAGCTGACAATTGTTTGTAGTTTAGGTTTTTACTAGATGTACTTGAGTGGAGTGCAAGTGACGTGACCAGCCTCCAAGAGGGACATTGTTGAGTATAAAGCTTACAGATCAAGGATACAAGTGCCTTGACGAAGGTCTCATTATATATACACCTCATCGTAATTGCAAAACTCTAAGCTGAATTATATGAGTCTCGTTAATGTGGTTGTGGATGTAAGTCAATTATTGACCAAACCACGTAAATCTGTGTCATTGTATGTTGTTCACTTTCATAATTAGTGTTTGCTCGTGTGAATCTAGTCTGATAGGTTCCCTAACAATATGGACCTACTTGGTACCTCTTTGTCGACACCAGAAATGAGAAATTAACCAATGAAGAGGCCCCAGGAGAGTTTGTGAAGGCAATTACCAGCCCAAAAATTTCAGCAACCATAGGATCAATGGTGAACTAGTCGACAGCAAGCATTGAGTGTACCACATCCATATAAGGGAGGACAAAATGCCTGTAAACTTCAGATGTCATCATGTCGATGATGTGACGAATTGGCTAAACTGAGTGATACTATATAGTTAACGAGATGAGCGAATACGATGGACTCAAGTCTTGAGATTTTGTAAGGAAGGTGAGGCGCTCGCATGGTATCAATAGGTTGAGAGCTACCAACCGGCGAGATTTCTCGAAACAAATCTTGGAATGTTTTCAAGGCTCGTAGGGGTCTGTTAGTGAAGCAATTTTCTTCCCCCACACACGATCGCGTAGTTGAAATAATCGTCGTAGATTCAAGTTATTAGCACTACAGGTTCAGGGACTACCCAATGAGGTAAAGGTGAGAACTTTTGTAAAAGGATTGACGGATGATATCCACACGGCATTGAGATTGTGGGAACCAAGAAGGCTGATATAAGCAATGAAGCTAGCACAAAAAATCAAGGACTTGAAAATCACCAAACAAACAAGGAGCCATCAAAAGAACACTATCAGTAAGAGGAGATTTAGCATATTGGGGGGTTTGTTTAACCTCCCCCCTATAAATTTCCCACTCACACATGTCGAACTCAACCCTTTTTACATTTCTAATGTATCGATTTGACCTTAGGAGGTATGTTTAGCAACACAACACCCTTAAAGGGTCCCTAACAATATGCCATTATAAAATTTTCTTCCACCAGCTTAACTTAATACTTATTATTAACTGTCTCCAGTAAACATGTATCTTCTATGTGTAAAGCATGACCAAGCATCATTTGAAAAGCTAAGCCACTTATAAAGGAAATCAACTATGTGGTTGTCCAACTACAGGTGGTAGGTAGACCGATTCTTAACAAAGCAGCAGGTGGGATTCAAAAAAAACCATGATCATGAAAAGACTTTAAATTCAGTATATCAAATTCAACTAAATGCAACAACAAAAATGAAAAGCCATAGCCAGTCCACCAATTTGTCAGAGTCAGACTTAAGCTTCAAAACATACCACATATGTACGCAACCAAATGCCAATAAAAATTGAACCAAGCTAGAGCTACAAACCATATTGGAGCTGTTTGAAGGAGGTCCGTGAGAACCCTAAAATCTAATAATGAGATTAGGGTTTTCTTTATTTTCGTATGTAACCCTAAGAGATTCCAAAAAGTGTAACACCTCGAACGCATCATTGACATAATCTATACAGTAAATAGGAAAAGAGAGCAAAAATTGTTGAAATATAGACCTGGGTAAGAAGGCGTCTTAGGCCCATCCTTCTACTTTGTCTTCAAATCAAAGGTCAGATCTTTGTCTCGCCCTTTCTTCCTCGAACAGAAATGTCAAAATGGATGCTTGATGTGAAGGCCTGCGAACTTTCAGCGAGATATTGGTGGGTTTACGAGAGAGAGAGAGATGGGTCTAGAAGGGGAAATTAGGAAAGGAGTGATTGGATTTTTATGTGGTCTGGAAATGGTAAATTGTATGTAATCCGATTGTTGTTCGTTGAGATGGGTTCTTCCCCAAGTTTTCATGTCAACATTTTGTTCGTGGACTTGGGTCCATTTTTCATTGTTGCTAACAACATGTTAAATAACCTAAAAAACTTTTGGTATAAATGGGTATCAACATTTGAAGACTTTATCAGCTCTTCATATCTGAAAGAGAATCTTCTCATATTCTTTCAGTCTCTCAATTGTGATCAAATGTATCATCAATTAAGATCATGTCTTACCTTCCTATATTTTGTAATAAATATGTAATTCTTTGTTTTTATAAGCATACATAATTAAAAAATGGAAACTTATTGTGTTTGTATTCAACAAGTGATATCAGAGTTGCTTGTTTAATTTCATAAATAAGATCTGTAATGACTTCCACAAATAATAGCAATGACACCTAATGTAAACCTCCTCGTTTAAAAAAAACAAATTTTCTCTTTGGAAAAGTATGATTCTTTTTATTGAAAGAGTTGACAATCAAATTCTCAACGTTCTTAAAAGCTGCCATTTGTTCCTACTACCTATCGTGATGAAATGGCAAAGTCATTGGACCAGGAAGACAAATCGTCAAATTTCTAGATTAGTGGACAGATGATGATAAGAAGCAAGTTGCAGCTGACAGCAAGGTTAGAAATCATCCTGATGTCCTTACCTGATGGATGTTTAACACTCTATTATAAACCTTACAACCACACGAGACGTGGAACACTTTCATTGTTCTATATGAAGGCACGTCTAACGTTAAGCAAAGTAAAAAAGATTAGTCTTAATACAATATGAATTGTTTGTATGCAGAAAAACGAATCTCTTACAGATGTCTACAACATGTTTGGTTCTCTCTTAAATGATCTTAAAGTGTATGACAAAGTTTTTTTTATAATGCTTAGGTGTTATGCAAATTTATATACATACATATATATATATATATATATATATATATATATATATATATTAGAAATATAATCGCACAATGCAACGAGAAACATCTCAATTTTAATGTTTCATTTTATTCGTTATTTATATTGATATAATATTGTTTTATGTGGTTTTGAAAAAGTGATTAAAATACAAATTTGAAGATATCATAATCAAAATTTTGAAAAAAATTATAGCGATATTAGTTTCAAATTAAGTATTTAAAAATTCTAATTTTTTTTTGTAATTTCTTTGATTCAATTTATTTATTATAATTTAATTTAGGTTTGATTACGAAGCAATTTATTTTTGATTTAATAATATAAATTTGTATAAAAATAATAAATTTAAGTATTTTGTTGGAACTCAATGATTATCCTACTTTTATATTTTAAATTTTTTATATTTAAAATGAGATGTTTATTGTATATGATTATGTTTATCTGTAGTTAGTTACACGAATTCAAAAACAGAGCTTTAGTAAGTCGTACTCACACATAATTTACTTGAAATATTTAATTTGAAGTAATATGCATCAATATACAATACTCGATGTATGAAAAGTGGTTTATAAGAGTTTTTATTAAATACTTTATAATATAATATAGATTAAATAGAGAAGTAAAAATTAAAAAAGTAACACTCAACTTCACCAGTTCCTTTATTTTTGTAAAAATCCAGCATTAGTTATATTATTAAAATGTTATATAAATATCATCCGAGTAAACTTTTATAAGTTTTCTATATGATATACCAATTTAACTCCACCTCATTAGTGAAAACAATTTAATAAAAAAAACAATTATCTCTTTTAAGCATTTAATTTTACAGATTCTTCATATTTTTCATCTTTTCCCTGATTTTTCCATTTTAAAGAAACTGTTAGAACAAAAAAACAGCTTCAAATCTCTAATATTCTCGGATTTTTTTACAGTTAAATATAATTGATGGGTAAATGTATAATTTATAGATATTTTAACTTTAATAATTTTTTTTTCTTTCCTTTCCTTCTTTTTCCTCCCACTAGTTGTCTACCCGCGCAATGCGGCGGGATGTAAAAAACTCAATAAGATTTATTCAATTTTGAGAAATCAACTTCTATCTAGATGTAATAAATCCTACTGCAGTTGTACCTAATTTAAATTCAAATATACATCCATCCAAAATATTGATTTTAGTAACTTCTAAAATTATTCATTAAAAAACGAATCTCTTATATGAATTGTGTATATAAACAAACCTTTTTGCTATTGTAAATATGGTTGTAATGAATAAGATCCAGAGTGACAACACAACAACACAACCCTGTTCAACAATAAATCTTCTCATCAATCATTTCTAAAGGCTAAATATCCAAAAAAAATTACAAGCATTGAAAGTGCCCTGTTTTAAATAAAACTTTTGGAGCACTCCTAATGCAATTCATTTTATATTCAAAATGATTAAAAATTACAAAATAATACATGACATAAAATTACAAAAAGAATTCGTCTACCCAAAATATATTTGCAATAGACTTTCGAATGAGACGTAATTTGACCTCGTGTTACATCTTTCAAAACCCAATTAAAATGAGTAACATCCTATTACATTTCAAATGATTTCCAGATATTGTCTGAGCATGTGCATTCCCATAAGACATCATGAAGTAGTTGCCAAAGTTTTAAGTTGTAGAAAGAGCGAACAACTTATAAATGTGGACTGAAGTTCACAATTCTCAGTACCCTATAAACTTCAAATGGATCTGCAAGAGTTTACATATTAGAAACATGATGTTCATTATTTATTCCTATAGTCATCAACAAAGAAAGTGATGATGATGTTAGCGACCAAAAACTCCAACAAACAAAAGTCACTTGAGTCATCCATCTAGGACAAATTTAGTTTAATTTCAATAGAAAAAATAAAAAAGAAAAGAAATATGCAATTGGTTACCTCCATTTTTGGCTATTTGAGTCATCTGTCAAGAATTCACCAAAGACCCAATACACCATGTCGCAGTTCAATGAGAACTCGCTAGCAAAACCCTAGAGCCTACAGATTGGAAGAAATATGAAATAAGCACAAGAACAAAGGCACACACAGTTAAGTAATTACTTCTTTATTCTCAATCTCACATGTTTGCTTGTCAGTAAATTTTTCAGAAAATATATCAAATGCAACTACACTTTTGTACACCTCCGACTCTAGATGATACTTCTCAGGGCTGCCAACTTGAGTAGTGGATCTATATTGGACAATCACCGAAAGTAAAAGTAAGAGCATGTGAGTTACAACACATTTCCAATCTATTTAAACCTGAAAGGATAATAAGATCAACATATGCATCTAATGAATCCAATAAGTCGGTAACAACGGACAATATATGGATAAAAGATTCATATTTTTAGCACAATACAAGAATCTATTCATTGGTAATTCGGCATGAGAAGCCATCAGACTGAAACCCAATTTCTAATAAGAAGCTAAATCAACTCTGTCTAAGTAAAGTTGCAGTTGTTTCTGAAAGAACCCTCACATGAATCAATCAACAACAAATATGATGGGAACTGATGAATATGATGAGAACCGAAGCGATCCAATCATCCATTGGATGTTGGATTTTTCTAAACGAACCAATCCAGTCCAATGGATGATTGGATCAGTTCGGTTCCATCTATTGGATATTCTTATTAGATATCCATTGGATTGGATAGATCCAACCAATATTAATC
>NC_037538.1:14007075-14020804 GCF_001531365.2 Cynara cardunculus var. scolymus | reverse complement strand
CTCCAACAAACCATCACCCAACATCATAACACCGTCTCATCCCTAGCCACCCAACGCAACCAAGTCCTTCTCCAATCCCTTGCCACCCTCACGGCTCAGGCAATTGAGACCGATGAAAATCTCACTTACATCATTTCCCAACTACAAACCATCACTCGCCATCTTCATCAACTACCATCCTCCATCATCTCTCAAATTCCCAAACCTTCTCAACCTTCCACCTCTTCAATCGATGAMACCCTTAMCWCYCTCACCYACCAAATCACCTCTATCCAAGACACCCTCACCCAACTCCCTGCTGCCATCCTCGCCCAAATACCTCAACCCACTCCTCCACCACCTCCTCCCTCTGCATGACCTTCTTTCGACGAAGCCTTTTCTACATTCACTGCAGAGGTGAGAAACTTAATCACCAACCTTCCCATTCCACCACCCTYTTCCACCTCAACCATGCCACCACACCCTCCAGCCTCCACCTCCTCAACAGAGTTCGCCACCAGGGCGGACATGCAAGCTCTGTCAAGAGCACTGGTCTCCTCCTTCAACGAGATCAGTGCAAAGTTCGTTCATCGGGCCATCCATCCAACAAGGGCTCTTACTCAAACGTTGGCCGATGAACAACGACGCACCACCTCCCTCCTCCAGACTATGGAGGCCAGCCGACGACAGGCTGTCCTAAAGGCGTATCTTACGTCCTTCAGGAAAGAAAGAAAGAAGAAGAGGTCCCATGCCTCATGCTCGAGCAGCCGACCATAGAAACAAATAAGACACGATGACGAAGACCCCGATGATCAAGGCCTTGGCCCTCGTGAGGGGGAGACAACGGCGGCTGCACATGCAACACAATCCGCTGCACCACAACCATCATCCACTCAACTACAACCCCTAACAGATCCCATCGAGTTAAGCTCTGCATCCGATGAAGAACCCACTACCCCTCCAACACAAACAAACCTACCCTTAACCCCTTCATCAACACCTCACACAACTCAACCATTCATCATCTCCACATTACCAGAACCCACAAACCAACCATCTTCACCCACATTACCAGAACCCACAAACCAACCATCTTCACCCACACAATCAGATCCCACAACAACCCAACAACCAGAACCTATAACTACCCTTCCTTCATCACCCCAACAACCAACAGAAACCCATGAACCTGAAACCACCCAAACAACCAAAACACAACCCTTGGTGCAAGCGGATATTCCTTCTTCCTCAGGCATCCTCCACATAGCCTAGTGGACGAAATAATTCAGAACATGGAGTCAATGAGGAGAAGACCTCAAGTGCCTACCAGGGAGCCAGTAATGATGGAAAATATCCATCAATATATGTATCAAGATAGAGAAGAAAGCCTGTCAACCAATCCGCCAATCCTATCGCCAGAGTCGATGAATCTTCTGCATCATCATTTTGTAAGACAGACTACTCAAGATCCTCGAGCTGTCTTTTCGAACGATGGTATAAGAAGAGTCTTAGACTTAAAAGTCAAGTCCTTTGCCAACAGAGCTATTCGTTACATCGAGTTCAGAGTGGAAAGAGCTCATAGGGAAGTTAGCGTCTTCAACGAGAACGACCTTATCAACCTCAATCCATATGACTTAATAGAGTTATATGGTTACACGGCTCAGCGGCAAGATCATGGTATAAGATTCGGTATGGCTAACAGAGTTATTGTCAAAACAATGGAGTCCCTAGTAAACCTTAGAGCCAAAAGGAATTTTGAGATTGCTTTAAGGTTAGGCATTGAGAGATTGTCCTGCGCTCCACCAGATGAAGATTTCCAGGGCCTGCAGGAGATACGTTCTGCTTCAATCTTGACTCAACCTGAACTCGGACTTGTTTACAAGAATGAGCTTGGGGTTAAAAAGTTCTTTAGAATGTCTGAAGCCTTCAAGTATTCAACAGAAACACTTGAATGGTTTCAGAAAAATATTAGAGACAGACTGGGCAGAAGCCACGTGCCGAGGGAAGTGGGAAATCATCTCATTCAAGAGATCTCAACTGTCATAAATTACAGAAGATTACTMCTACGCTTCAGAGATATATACTCGGGTAATCCTTGATGAGATGGATTTTTTGTTTTATTTTGCCTTGATGTACATTTGCTTCCAGTCTTGTACATAATTCATTATCCAATGAAAATTTGGAATTTGATGTTTCTTCTAGATTAGTGTATGTTCTTCATATGTGATTAGATTAGACTTTGTTATTTCATTACTTAGGGGGAGATTGTTAGATCCCATAGTGCAAAATGTAAAAAGTAATGAAAAACAATAAGTGATGAAGAACCAGAAGATCGATGAAGACATCAAGGCAGAAAAGACTAAGTCTGGATCGATTGAAAGACTAACACTTAGAAGGTTTTCTAAGTATTTATCCATGCATACATCAAAGACATAAAGATAAGGATGAAAGCGCCACATCAATAATGACAGCTGGAGATGACAAATCAACAGCTGGAATTATAGTTTATCTTGTAAACAATGATTATCCATGTAAAAGATAAACATTATCTATTAGCTAGAATATTTGCTAGAAAGTAGTAATAGTTAGTTATCTTAGCATTAGCTAACTAGTATATATAGACGACTAGGTCTATTGTAAAATGCGCGCATACGTGAAAAGTCCTCTTAGTGTTTTACGTTTTATCAATAAAGTAAAACCTTTGAAGCTCAAATTGTTCTTTAATATTCATATATTAATTTTGAGTCTTCTTAACTTTCTTCATAAAATCATTATAATTTGGTTATTCATAACTAGATTATAAGTGTTATTGAGAGATCTGGGATCAACATATCGCATCCTTTCGATGTGATGACTTGAGGTTGTCGCACTAGCTTGGTGCGACAAGTTGTGTTATTGCATTAGTGTGATGTGATAAGTTAAGTTATCGCATTAGTATGATGTGATGAGTTGGTATTATCGCATCCTTCTGATGCGATGAGATGAAGTTATCGCATCAGTGTAATGCGATAAATTGGGTTATTGTATCCTTGTATGCGATGAATGGTTTAAAGATGAAATTTGATCATATGGGTTTGATGTTATCGCATCCTTTTGATGCGATGACTTGAGGTTTTCACACTAGCTTGGTGCGTCAAGTTGTGTTATCCCATCAGTATGATGTGATGAATTAAGTTATCGCATCAATATGATGAAATGAGTTGGTATTATTGCGTCCTTATGATGCAGTGAGAGGAAGTTATTGCATCACTGTGACGCGACAAATTGGGTTATCGCATCCTTATGATGCAGTGAGAGGAAGTTATCGTGTATTTTTTAACAGCAACAGATCGATCGACTTCATCTTGTCTTCTCCACAGGTAATCGACACCTTGATACCCTCTCGATTTCAATTCCTCGTTTTCATTCGATTTTAGTTTATCGATTTCAGTCTTGCGATTTTTTGCTTCTTTGTTGTTATCTCGATTTCCAACTTCTTTATTGTTCCCCCGGCATACAGAAAGATGAGAAAGGTTAACAAGCGTCTAAATCAACCTCAAAAGCTAAAATGAAGAGTACTAGCATGCATGGATCACCAAATCAAATGAAAGCAAACGTTAATGGACGGTCCATTTAATGCAATGGTGGCTATAAAAAGGTCACCTTTGTCATTTATTACTACCCACCCATTTTGAAAAACTTATCTGTAAGTATTTCTTAGGCAAGATCGGGCATCACCCTCTGAAGAACTTCATTAGTTTTTCGGATCTGAAAAGAGTACTTTCTTCCCATACTCTTTCAATGTTAGCAAATTTGTCACAGTCGATTCGTATAGGATCACATGTCTTACCTTCCGAACTTCTGCAACAAATATATAATTCTTTGTTTTATACAAAATATAGAATTAAAAAATGAAAACATGTTGTGTTTTTATTCAACCAGCTTTTACAAACACTTAAAATGTAAGTCATCACTTTCCAGGACCAACAGGGTTGTTAGAAACTCGTGGTGGCCTATTAGATGATGGTAATGTTATAATTGAAGAACATGTTGCTGCATTTGTAAACTTACTAGAAACATCACATTAATAATAGATGTTTTCAAGTTATATTTTATAGATTGGGAGAAACAATGAGTAGGCATGTTCATCAAGTTTTAAGTGTTTTACTACGGTTGCAAGACATGTTGTTTATCAAACCAACTACAGTGGAGGATGATTGTACTTATAGAAGATGAAAATGGTTTAAGGTAATCATTGTTAACGTCTCTCATTGTTCGTTGCATAAACATTTACCATTTAGTTAAAACCATGTTATTTTGTTCATAACATTGTCTAGAAGCAATATATGAAACATACATTGAAATAACTGAAACCCGTATCAGATAAACCAAGATGCCGAACAAGATAGGGACATATTGCAATTAATGTTTTAGGTGCACGCACTCAGGACATGAAATTTGTATATGTTTTATCCGATTGGGAAGGTTTAGCTACCGATTATAGAGTACTACGAGATGTAGTTACAAGGAATAATGGTTTAAACATCCCATTGGGTAATTACTATTTGGCTAATGCAGGATGTGTCAGTGTCAACGGAATTTTGGCACCATATAGAGATACTATGTATCATTTACTAGAATGGGAATGCATTGTCATACACCTATTAATAAGGAGGAATATTTTAACATAAAACACTCACAAGCTAGGAATATCATAGAAAGATGTTTTGGTATCTTGAAGAAACGTTGGGCCATATTACAAAGTCTTTTCTATCCAATAAAACTTCAAGAACGAATGGTCATAACATGTGCTTGGCTACATAATTTTATTAGGATGTACATGGCTCTTAATCCGGAGGAAAACACGACACACACACTAGAAGATATACTTATTGGGGAAGAGATGTTGGAATCCAATGATGACGTTGAATCCATTGATGTTGTTGAATCAAATAATGAGTGGACTCAATGAAGAGATGACATAGCTCAAGAGATGTTTGAATCGTGGATGTCAAGTAGATTGTAGTGTAATGTACTTTGTTATTATTGTTGCACTTTTAAATGTTGTCATCACCATGTATTTTTGTTTTTAAAATGTTATCATAATGTATTGTGTTATTATTATTGTTGCATTTTTAAAATGTTGTTATCAAAATGAGTGGACTTGTTATAAAACATGTGTTATTGTTTGGTATTTTAATTTTAGAAATTAAAAGATGGCGGATAGACATAATTAGAGTATGGCAGAAGAGGATGTGTTGATTAGCATCCTACAAGAGGTCGTAATTGCCAGTGATAGGAGTGAAAATGGGAGTTCTGGAACTGACACATATGAGCAAATTGTAGTCAAAATGTGTGAAAAAATCATGGGCCTCAATGTAACATCAAAACATATTCAAAACAAAATGAAACGGCGCCAAAGATAAATATTCAGTCGCATATGACATGTTAAATACAAATGGATTCGGTTGGAATGATGTGCATCAATGCATAATGATAGATGCTCAAGTGTTAGAGGAATACTTAAAGGTAATGCTTATATTTTCATGTAATTATTTGGTACTTACTTTCATATAGATAGTGATTAACATATATGTGTGTGTATAATTTTTTTATATTTTGATAGAACACATCAAAGTAAAAATTATATTGCCAACAAACCTTTGTTCCAAGATCAGCAATTGAAGATGATATTAATTTTAAAAAGTCTTTCTCCTTTCTTTTCCGAAACTCAAATAGTAGGCCCGAAATATCGAGCTACAAGATCGTTGGTGGAATCAGTCGTGGATGCATTAGAGCATATCAATCTAGAAAATGAAGTCGGTGCTGAGACCGAAGAATTTAACGCGTCTTTTTTCTACTCCTTCTAATGGTATTTCTTCATCCTCCATTCCACAAGAAGGATAAGCATAATCGAGAGAGAGAGAGAGAGAGAGAGAGAGAGAGAGAAATTGGTGTTGCTAAAGATGTAATTAAGATGACTGAAAATGGGTTGTCCTGGGTATCCAAGGAAATGAGTAAGTTGGTATCAGTTGGTACTCCGGGTTTACAAAATATGTCCGATGAGTTAAGCGACATGCGTTTTGATAGTGGCCAATATGTTGTTATTAGCATGTATTTTACAGATAATCTAGTTCAATTACGCCTTTGGAATGACATGAATGTTGGTTTTAAGCCAACATTTGTTAGGACCGTCTTAAAGAAGTTAGACATGTGATATTAGTCGGTAAATATTTGAACTTTTGTGTTTAGGTCTTTTGGTACACAATGATAAACATTTGAGCTTTTATGCTTCGGTCTTTTGATACACACCGGTAAATATTTAAACTTTTGTGTAAGATGTGTGTTGGTAAACATTTTGTTTAAATCTTCTGATTTATGAATGTGAGTTTTTAATCAGTATTTATTTTAAATGTTTTTTGTATTTTTAAATATTATATGTTAATTTTCATTTAGATTGAGTATTTGATAAAAATTCAATAAATAACATACAAGGAATAAATTGGTCATTTTAACGAATCATATTATATCTTACCAAACACTAAACAATTGTCACTAAACAATTGTCATATCTTGTCTAAAGACACTCCGGGGCTGTTTACCTAAATGATTACCCGGTAAGTGCTTAACGTTAGGAGTCAACACTATAATTTTATTTTATTGGATAAAATTATAGTACATCAAAACGTATCGTATACAACAATTTATCTGGTAAGTGCTTATCCGGGTAAAAGTCGTCACCCTCACTTACTGGATAAGACTCTTCATCCTTATCATTACTCTTACCGAGTAAGATTCTTGGTCCTTACCATATTCATCCGATGAGAAAAACTATCCCATAAATACTTACTAGGTAAGCGTTTAATAAACCATCCCTTCGATTGATTTGTCGACAAGCATAAAGTGAGCTAGTACCCGCAATTACCCTATAAAAGAAATCGATCAATTGCTTATCATCAAAATTTCCTCACACCTCATCAATACAAAAGTTCTTAAAGCATAAATCCATCTTCTCCATCTCTCCACACAGTTTCTCTCTCCACCCACTACCCTTTTTCATCCTCCACCATCTCTGCAAAAAAAACCCTTCTCTCTCCTCGAATACACAAATGGATGACTCTGCACCATCTCTACCATCTATCTGGGCCTCCATGAACAGCTGGTTCACTCCCACTGTTCTCTTCGTCTTCCTCAATCTCATGATTGGAACCATTCTCTTCACCTCCAACATACCCAACTATAACCACCACCATAACAACAACAACAAACAAGAAGATCACAATGAAAAAACCCAGAATCACAACGAGTTGATTCAATCCAAACTCGTCAGATCTCCATCCATTCTCCACCGTCTAAGATCTTTCAACCTCTACCCTCACAGATCTCAACAGGATGCGTCTCCCGCCATCCACCACCAACAACATGAAGCTTTAGAAATTGCTGCTACACAATACGTTTTCAATCACCCTTTTTCTCATGAACACGATGTGCAAACGGTTTCTGCGAACCCCGACGGTCTCGATCTTAACCCGACCCGTTTCGACCACGAATCCGAATCCCAATATGCTGCTTTCAATCATACCAATGAGGTACTTCTCCCTAATGTACAGACCCATTTCGTTTTCGAACAGAAACACACCGTTGAGAAGGTGACTGCCCATTTCGATGTCGGTCCGGAAAACCCGGAGGATTCGGGTTTTGAAGAAACCCATGAGCAAGAAAACGATGAGTTCCAGAGTTTAGATGAGGTTTACAGCATTATAACAGGCGGACATGTTAACAGAACAAAATCCGACACTCTGCCGGCGTCAGGTGAGATTCCGGTAAAACTACCGGTGAAGATGAAAAAGTCGGCAAGTTTGAAATCTGCATTCTCCCATTTCGAGGAGGAGAAGATCGTGGAGGCTCGTCGGCCGGCGACCGTGAGGGAGAGGAGGTCGGCTTCTAGGGCAACGGAGGAGGATGACGTGGAAGTGGACGCAAAGGCGGATGATTTTATCAACAAATTCAAGCATCAGCTGAAATTGCAGAGGTTGGATTCCATCATAAGGTACAAGGATATGGTACATAGAGGGAGTGGAAAGTAAAATACCTTAAACTTACAGGGTACTTTATGTAACATTTTGGAAATCAAGGGGCTTGTTTTGACAAATTTCTATAGTTTAAAACTCCACAGTTCTTTTTCTTGATGTTGAAATTGAAATCGCATTAGGTTCAGGGTTGTGTCTATCTTTTAATAGTTTTATACGAAGAAGCAACTTCTAAATCGTTAAAAGGTGAATCTTATTTGGTAAAAAAAATATGTCTCTTAATGGTTCTAAAACCCTATGAATGATTTTTGTATTTTGGGGCTCCTTTCAACCATTAAGAGCCCTAATTTCGTTGTAAACAATTGTCAAACAATTATATTTTATTTTGCATTATATCATATGAACCTCTTAATTATTTTAACCACTTAATCATTTTGACCCCTTAATTATTTTATATCAAATCATTCGACAAGCGTTTGACTAATATTTTTTTGCCTCGGTAAATCTAAGCAATTGTGGGGTGTGGAAAAGACATTTTGGATTTTTGCTTTCCTTTTTTTTCGCTAATTTTGAAAAAAAAAGAATTAAAATTATTTTTATGGAAATAATGTTTTGGGTTCCTTGTCCTTGAAAAAGCAGATCCAGTTGATGTCAACCTACTCTTCTATAAATATATATACTCATTAATAATATTTTTGTAAAGAATTAAAATACAAATTTAGTCCATGTGATTTACATAAATTAACAAGTAAGGTCTTTAGAAAAAATTATTAACAAAGAACGTTTATGTAGTTTTAGTTTTATAATGGATGTGGTTCTCCCTCAATTAAGTTGGGGCACTTTTGTCTATTCACCCTCCTCATCTCATCTCATCTTCAATTTTCAATAACGTATTTGGTCTCTCAAACTCCTTTTTATTTTATAACGTATTTGGTCCCTCAAACTGTTTTTTATTTTATAACGTATTTGGTTTTTTCGGAGCTTTTATTTTTAAGATTTGGTCGCCCAATTTAATCAATAAAATTTGATGACACAAATATGTATTTTTAAAATATAATTAGTAAAACAATTAAATATAATTTATTTTTTAAGAAATATTACTTTCATAAAATCCTTTAACTCAAATAAAACATAATTTTAATAAAAAAATTTTAATTACTTGAAAATTAAAAAAAGCTTTAAAACTAAATACCAGCAATATATTAAATAATAAAATGTAAAAATATAAGTTTAAGTAATTTAATAAAAACTAATTAATATACAAAAAATATATCATAGTTATATAAGATATAAAAATATAACTTTGACTATTATATACATTAAAATGATTATAATCAATAAAAATATAAATATATAAAAATGTTATAATTTAACATTAACCGTTTGAAGGCTATATTATGATGTATTAAATTATATCATAATAAAACTAATAATTTCAATTATTTTGTGCTAAATTGTAATATTTTTATATTTTATTAATTATAATTTAATTATAACCATTTTTAGTATATATTAGTTGGTTTAAATAAATTAGTTAAACTTATATTTGTACATCTAATTTAACCATAATACTAGTTTTGTATATTAATTAGTTTTAGTAAAATGCTTAAACTTAGTACTTTCAAATCTTATTATCTAATATATTGTTATATATTTAGTTTTATAATTATTTTTAATTTTCAACTAATTGAAACAAAAATATATCAAAATTATATTTTATGTGAGTGTAAGGATTTTATGGAAGTAATGTTTACGAAAAGATAAAATATTTTATGGTAAAATCTAAGCTTCAAATTTTATTTAATTATATTTAGAAAATAATGTTTGTGCCATCAAATCCTAGAAATGAAAGTTGACGGCGGATCCATATCTGTTATAAGAAGAAAAAATAGTTTGAGAGACCAAATATGTTATTGAAAATTGAATTTGAGGATAAAGGATAGTTGACAAAAATACCCCCTCACTAACGAAACTTAACTGAAGGGGTTAGATGATGTATCATATTCGTTATAAAAATGAAACTATAAGGATACTCGTTAATAATTTTTTTCAGAGACCTTACTTTTTAGTTTCTGTAAACCATAAGGACCAAATTTGTATTTAACTCTTTTTTTAAATCAAGAACCGGTATTTTTATTCGAAAAAAGATTAAAAATAATTGGAAAACAAATTACATCAAAAAATATTATATTTTCGTCTTATTTTTAATGGTTTTTTTGATTTTTTTTTTTCATTTATTTAACGTTTTCTACTGAATCTGATATGATATATATGTATCGTAGAATATTTTTGACATAAATCATGAACAATATTCAATTTTTTCTACAAATCCTAAAGCTTAAAAAGAATTAATTTATTAAACCATGTGATTGTTGGGGGGGGTTTCGTTTTTTACCTTAAATCCATATTATTAATACTTTAGATCAATAATTGACAACTCTTCAACAAATATGAAAGTGTCTTGTACTTTTATCGATCTTGCTTTGTACTTTACTTTGGACTTGTTGGTTTGTGTCGACAGCCTCTTCATTCCAACAAGAGTGGTGTATATGTATGTATAATTGTTTTGGAATAAAAAGGTTATCTTTAATAATGTCTAAAAAAGGGTATCTTTAACCCGTTTATAAAACCTTACTTTCATCGGTCAGTTTGTTCCAGCCACGTACGTTCGTGGCCGAGGAAAATGGCATCTTCGATAAGAGGAGGGTTTTGGAGGGAAAGAGTTTTGGTACGTGGTTGGAAGGGTTTTGTGTTTTAATGTATGTGGAACCCACAATTTTGTGCTTTTAAGAGTGTTAGGGTGGATTGGAGTTGCTACAAGAGTTTGTGTAAGGTGAGGTCCAATGACTTGCAAACCCATTGGGGTTAGGAAGAATAGTTGAGTTGTGTTTGGCTTCGAGGGTATTTTGGTAAATTTGTAAAAGGGGTATGGGAAAAGGAATATTAGCATGTGCATAGTGATTGGATGATGGGTGGTTGTCATTGCACGTGATAAATGTTGCTTTCACTATGCATGTTTGTCCATTTATCATGAATTCTTAGGGCATTGAGGGTAAATTACATGAATTAACCTTTTTAGACATCTTCATTATATCGGTCCAACGATCATCATATATGAGGTAAATCTGTTCATATATTCCATTTGCAAAGGAATGATGTTTAGGTTCGAACTTGGAACCTCATTCATATGGATCGTCTCTATCATTTTTAAGTTGCTTTCATGAATAGTACGGAGTCTTAACTGATGTTAAATTCATCCGTTAATCGAATGGGCGTTTTGGTCATTCTGCTTTTACTTTCGTAATTAACAAAAAAAAACCCTAATCTTTTGCTTTCCCTCCCCTCTTCTTTTTTCCCTCTTCACCATGATCGGATGTTCCTCTCAACTTCTCTTCCCCGTCGATCTCCTTCCATCGCCACTTGCAAACCATCACTCTCGTTCCCATTCGTCTCCACCTCTTCTCCTCTCTACACTATGGATCCACAACATCACCATCATTAGATTCCAACCCCTTTCTTCCCCAAACACCACCTCATTACCATCTCCTTTCCTCCTTCATCCTCCGAACTGCAGTTTATCAGATAGTCTTCTGAGGTAGTGGTAAGAGAATTGCAACAACGATGGGGTTGGAATGGTGAAGAAAGAAGAGGGTAGTGAGGATTCTAGTAGTTCCTTCATCATCGGATACAATAACCAACGATGTCTTTATCATCAGATACAACAACCAACGATGATGTATCATAATCAAGGTCATCATCATCGTAAATTTGATGATAGTAAGACTTTTTTACAAGAAACTAAAGATTAGAACTGGTGAAGATGCAGGTTGACATCAATAAAGACATGAGATGTTTATTTTAATGAAATTTATGTTTCTTTATATAATTGGATAATGGTTAGGGTTCTCTTTCGAATTTGGTATGGATTTTGAGGGAATATATATACAATTTTGTGGTAGGTTGAGTGTGTGTTTGTTGTTATTGTTGTTGTGTTGTGTTGTGTTATGTTGGGGAAGAATAAGACAATTTTATTTAATAAAAGAAATAAGAAAATGATAATAAATGGATTAGCATTAAATTGTAATTTCTAGAGTTTACAAATACCACATCCATACCACTTCAATTAACACTTGTTTTTCCATTTTCTTATATATATTTCAAATACAACCATGTCTATTTATACAACCAATGTTACCTAATTAATTAAGATTTGTATAGAAATGATGAGAGTTCATTTATTATGATTTGAATATTTATGGAAGATGAATAGGATTCGTTAATTATGATCAATATATACTTTATATTAGTATATATTGGGAAACAATCAAAAATTCTATGAAATCACATATTCATCAAATTAAATGGACGATTGAGATTGTGTTATATTGGGGGTGAGGATATATGCACCCTTCCATATAGGTAAAGTGCACCCACTTCTATATGTTTAGGTCAAAGTCAATTAATAATTTTTTTTTCATTAATTTTTAAAAAAAAATTATGTCTTATAAATTTATGTTTTATAACTTTCTTCAACATTATTTTCTAATTTTATTATTCTAAATTTAAGTTTTATAATAAATTTTTGCCAACTAATTATTTATAAATCAATTCAAGTAACTATAAATTTATTTTTAATTTTTAAATTGTACTATTAACGTTTTAATTAATTAGTCAAAATAAATATTTAAAACTATAAAGATAAAATAATTTAATACAAAAAAATCATCAAAATAAGTTAATTAATGAATCAACAAATAAAGTACAAAAAATTTGAAAATATTACAACTCAATCAAGTGAAGTAAATTCCGTAGTACGATTATTTGATAACAGTTGTCCGTACTTATTATTCGGGTCATATACGGAGTAGCCCATGCTGTTGCACAATCATATTTGAAACGAAACCAATTTGGCACAATAGAATGCATCGGGTGCCCTTATGCCAAAGATATTTTGACGTAATGATTATTGTTAACGTACCTAATTGTAAAAGCAACATGTTTATACCACGGCGGAGGACTAGATCAAAGTGGAAAAAATGTCAGACTACCTATACTTGTTAAAGAATGTAGTATCGCATTGTATCTTGAAGCAAATCAACAAGCTCGTTTCAAAAACATCCATCCGATGCTCATTTGGTGTAAATGAGTTCAACTTAAAGAATTTCAACAAGTTATAAAACTGATCTGATGTCATAATAAAATACATATCACTTCACTTAACTAAACTAATATTAAGTTCGTTAAATTAACATTAAATTCATTAACAATTTATAGAAGTCAAATTTTTTTCTTCCAATCACCTCTAAGGTTATGTTTTCAATTTTTCTTTCTATATATTTTTGTTATGACAATATTGTGTTTTATAAAAAAAAATTAATATGATTTAAACTAATTTATATTTGAATTTTTAATAAAAAACGATGAGTTATTATCTGAATTTTTAGAGGTTGTTGAAAACTGATGAAATTATTATTTGAATATTCAAAAACTTAAATAAGAATTGATTTGCTACTTTAAAAGTTTTAAAGTCGAAAAAAAATGATGGATTATTTTCTGAATTTTTAAGTTGTAAAAAGATTAATGACATATTCTATGAAAATATATATAAAATGAAAAATAAGAATTTGCATATTAATTTTTAAAGTTTTTATTCGATTTTTATAAAAACAAACAATATGACTATATACATATGATTAAAATTTATAAATTATAAAAATAAATGATATATTATTTTTATAAAT
>NC_037538.1:13993508-14007004 GCF_001531365.2 Cynara cardunculus var. scolymus | reverse complement strand
TTTTCCAATTTATTGGTTTTAAATTTGATTAATATATAATACAAATAAAAATTATAATTACTAAAAACTAACAAATTGTTATTATCTATTAATTAAATAAACAAAAACAAAAAGTAAGAGAGAGAAAACTTTTCAAATTTTTAGGTCAATTTAATGTTACTTATAGGTTTCTTTTTGACTTTTTTAGTAGATGGAGGTGCAAATAATAACTCATGTATTGGTTGTACAAATGTAAAGAATTGTATAATAACTCACCTCCTTATATATATATATTTTGTGTGTTTTTATAGTAATCAAGTCATATTGAATGGTCTTCATAATTGCATATGTATGTTGTTGGGTTTGGTTTGAAAATGTTTCTTGTTTGAATTAAATTCAAACAGTATTTGATTATTACTTTTTTGAGTTCAAATTCTGAATGCGTGTTTGACTTATTAGGTTCGTAAAAATCGTTGCCTAATAAATTAGGTGTATGGGTCGGCTTGAACGAGTGAACCATGTATGAAGTACGAAATGCAAGAATTGAGGACCATGTATATTTATAAATTGGGTGGCCTTTTTTATGAGAATTTAGAGATAAACGTTACTGTAATTAGGAAAAAACATAAATTATATAAACCTTCAACTCAATTATTTTGATCCAAATCTGCTTTAACGTTTTATGGCATTAACCATCCATCTCGATTGGTTGTGGATGTGTGGATGGTTGTAGATCTAAAGAATGTTTATCGGTTGAAATCCAACAGATTTAGGTGGACCAGTCCAATGTCCATTCCGATCTAATCATCCACTGAATGTTTTAGTTTACCATCCGATATAATCCAATGAATGATTGGATCAAATCGGTTTCGTTCATTGAGTATTACTATTACTTATCTATTAGATCCATTCAATATTCTGATCTAATGTTCAATCTGTTAATCCATCATCTTAAAAGGATGACGATTATTAATATATTTTATCCAATTATTCATATATTTTGCTAATTTTGAAAAAAAAACATTATATACAAATATCAACTAAAAACAATATATTAATATATATATATATATATATAGAGAGAGAGAGAGAGAGAGAGAGAGTTATTTTCAGAAGTGATAAATATTTGAGAAGTAAAGAAGTGATTTTAACCCCTTCATACGATTAAAATCGGATTTGACTGGTCAATAATTATGATTTTGACTGGTCAACAACTATGGCTATGTGAAAAATAGAGTGTGATTTCGTAACTTTTACAAATAGGTGGTTAATGGGTTCATATATGAACCTATGTGATTCACGTATGAACTATATGGTCATATGTAAACTCGTGTAATTTACATATGAACCGTCTTAACAGATTAACATATGAACTAATTAACTGATGCGCATATGAACCATTGTAATTTACATATGAACTAATTAAATGATTCACACATGAACCCATGTGATTCACATATTAACTAAGTAACTCATTCATATATGAACTTGTGGGTTCGTATATGAATGAATTTAATAGTTCATATGTTAACTAATTAACAGGTTCACATATGAACATATATTTCATATATGTATCACATGGGTTCACATATGAACATATAGTTCATATGTGTATCACGTTGGTTCACATATAAACTTGTTTATCACCTATTTGTAAAAGCTATGAAACTACCTCTCTATCTTCCCGATACCCATGCGAGGAATTATCATGTGCTTCATGGTCAACAGCGCAAATGTTGACTAGATGAAGGGTTAAAATCACCTGTTCATTTCTCAATATTTACCATTTCTTAAATGAACCTTTCCTCATACATACATACATACATACATACATACATACATACATACATACATACATAGAGGAGCGATCAAATGAAAACCGCACCCATTTGTGTAAACTGTGTAAACCAATCTCATCCATCCATTTTCTTGATCAATGGTCAAGATTAGTTTAGTTTATTTTAGGAAATTAAAAAAAAAAAATATATATATATATATATATATATATATTAAAATTTTATTTTTATATCAGCAATAAGGGCAAAATGGTAAACAAAAATACATGAAATAGTTTCATTGTTTAGATAATGAAATTTTTGCATTGCCTACTGAGTTCATAAATTTTATGATAAAACATGAAATGGTTTCACTGTATTCATTGTTTACTGAGTTCATAAAATTTTATGACAAAACATGAAATGATTTCACTGTATTCATTGTTTACTGAGTTCATAAAATTTTATGATAAAACATGAAATGGTTTCACTATATTCATTGTTTACTGAGTTCATAAAATTTTATGATAAAACATGAAATTTTACTCATGGTTTGATGAGTAATTTCTTATTTCGTGATATTATTAATGAATTTGATTCACTTTTCGCTGATGAATCAGGATTTTTATTCCTTATTCTGAATTTGTTTCAATGTCCTTCACACAACCATGTAAATATGCACCCTATTCATCATGCAATTATTTCAAGACCTACCGATTTCATCATGTACCCGTTTCATCATGCAATTATTTCATGACCAACCGCCTTCATCATGCACCCGTTTCATTTTTCATTTCACCTACTATACGGATCAACTACACCATCACTGAAACGAGTTTCACCATGAAATTCATTCAATACTCATTGTTCAATTACGCCATGAACCATTTTCATTTTCATGAAACATGTTTCATGTACATTAATTTTTTTATTCCAATCTGATTTGATGAACTACACCATCACTGAAACGTGTTTCACCATGAAATTCGTTCAATACTCATTGTTCAATTACGCCATGAACCACTTTTACCTTCATGAAACATGTTTCATGTACATTAATTTTTTTATTTCACTCCTGATTTGATGAATGAATTCATTCCCCTAATGCCTTACAATCTTCAAGATTCTGCGGTATATTCAATCACCACACCATTTAAGAATTTCAAATTTTTAATATTATAATACAATTAAATATTTAAGTGTTACCATTTATAAAATTTTCATTATTACGTTTCCTTATTTAAGATTTATTAATAACTTCCATATTTAATAGAAAAATTGTAAATGATCGAAATACCCTTATTGATTAAATTTAATTAGAAAAAATTTGAATTTTTCTATTGATCGAAATTAGTTTACACGGTTTCTAAGAAATACACGGTTTTCATTTGAACGTGCCTCTACATATATATTAAATGGATGGCAATCGAATGTGGTCGGTCCAATTTTATTAGATTTTGCACTATCATTCAAGAATCAATCGATCCAATCATTGATTGGATCAAATAATATTATGTACACTAAGACCATCTATAATCCAGCATTAGAAACACTAAAAACACAAAAAATGGAGATGTTTTTATCTCCAACCCAACACTAAAACACTAAAAAAACGGAGGTAAAAAATTTTAGTCTCTATTTTGAGGTCAATAAACTAGGCCCCTATAAATATATGTTAATACAATAATAAGTTTTTGTAATTATATATGTATGTATATATATATATATATATATATATATATATATATGGTTGGGTTCCGATAAGAAAAAAAGTTAAATATGAGAAGCGTAAGAAGGGAAATCCACCCCATGGATGTACATTAAGATGAGATGCACCGAAATGAGATGCATCGGGGTGCACCGGATCAATCCGTGTATCAAACACGATTCATGAGTACGTTTAAGATTAAAGGTGATCAATGGTCCAAATGTCTTCTTAACTCCCCTTCTCACACGTAGGGACGAACCTAAGAATTTTTTCAGTGGCACCATTTGACTCCAAGACTCAAATATAGGGAAAAACATTATAAAGGGTGGCACCATTTAACTATAAGAAACAAATATATGAAAAATATTTCAAGCGGCGATACCATTTGACTAAGAAAATGACACTAACAGGATTCAAACTCGGGTGTGGAAAACAACCTTTGCAAACCAACTCTACCAAATAAAACTTGTTCTTATTGTAGTTTCAAAATACATACAGGGTGACACACAACAAATTAATGTGGTTACACCTTTCATGAATCTAATTTTTTTTATCTTTTGATAGAGAAATAATACGGTGGCACCATGTTTGGTCCGTCCATGCTCACATGATCCCTCATATATATATATATAGGCCTATTCAAGGGAGAACTGAGTTGTTTGTGGTAACTATGAGAACCAATATTAACCATAAATCAATAGATAAATTAGAAAATTTATAAATTTGGTAATTTTAAATTAAAATCTTAATGCAAGGATATTTTTGGTATTTTAAAACTCTCCTCTCTTCTCTCTCCGACCACCGTTCTCCAGCCTCCGGCCACCGTCCTCCGGTGATACCACTATGATACCACTGTGATACCTAAAAATATTGACTCTGTTAAACAAAATATATATTGTGATACCTAATCATATATAAGATGCATAGTGATACCACTGTATTACATCTTCGATCGACCACACAAACGACATCAATGTGATACCCAAGCACGTATATGATGCATTGTGATACCATTGTAGTATCACCGGCGGACGGTGGCCGGAGGACGGTGGCCGGAGAGAGAAGAGAGGAGRGAGGAAAGTTTTAAAATACCAAAAATATCTTTGCATTAATATTTTAATTCAAAATTGCCAAAATTATTAATTTCCTAATTTATCTATTGATTTGTGGTTAATATTGGTTCTCATAGTTACCATAAACTAATTAATTCTCATTTGATTAGGCCCATATATATATATATATATATATATATATATATATATATTTTGATTAAAAGTTTATTATATTATGATGTTTATTATTATTATTATTATTATTATTATTATATTAAATATGATTTTTAAGGTTTTTCTGATTGAGATTTTTTTAATTTTTAATGGACCCACCAGTATATTTTTTTAATGATAGGGTTTAAAATTCCTGGATCTTGCATACATCAACTAATTGATTGGCTCATATTATTGTTAATTATATTAATATTATTATTATTGTCAAAATAATGTTGTCATATATTAATAAATTTAACTATTAGTAAGCCTTAAAATTAAATATGATGAGGTAAATTGTATGTTATTTATTTTATTTTATCTAACCTTTTGTGTTTAATTGCTTTTAAATTCAAAAACCAAATTTTGGAAGTATTAAAAATCTAAGTAAAAGCAAGTATACATCTTTTTCAAATCATGTGCCTCTTTATTTAACGAGTGTTCATGAATACTCAAGAATAACCTTAACATACTACTAAACAGCTGTAACAGAAAGCTTTTAACGTACTTGCAAACGTAAGAATTTGATACTAAATACATCTAGAATCGAATATTGAACGTTAAAACGCAGTGAACAACTTGAACGAAACGTAGCTCAAGCTAAAGATATCGATTGTGCTTATGTTTGAAAATAAAAGTTGCATCTTCTCGACCGCTTTTCGGTTTGGTTTCCACCTTAGCTGGCCTTGACGTACAGATAAAAGTCAACTTTATGTTAAGTAAGTTTAGTAGTTTTAAACCACTATTTTAATCATTTTCTGCACATATATATGGCATTAAAGATGCCAACACACTATGAACATATGCATAGTATAATATCCGTGTTCTGTTAACTCGTACAAATAGGGTTAAGTGAAATTTTGGTAGAATTGTGCATAACATATTTGTACCCTAAACTATGTCAAAAGTTGAGTTTATACCTAATTTGACGTAAAGTTGATAATATAAACTTGAAAGGTTAAAATCGTCAAACGATTAAACTTTATATATATATATATATATATATATATAATATATAGATATAATTAAAAATAAAAAAAATAAAAGTAAATATATATATGTATATACACGAGAATGAGGACGGTCATCACCACCACATTCTCTCAATTCTCAATCTCTCGTCTCTTTTTTTCTCTCTAAAATTCTCTCGTCTTCTCTCTAAATTTTACGTCAAGTTAGTAAGGGGATCGAGGTAACAATTATATATTCGGAATTCACTCTCCGAACCCTTCTTAAAGGTATAAATCTCATTCGATTTCATTAAGGTGTTTATGTTAGGGTTATTTAGACCGGTTTATAAACTGTGTTTATATCTAAGTTTACGGATTGATATTGTCAAAATTATGATATATTTGATGTTTAGGATGCTAGTACTGGTTATATTGATATAGAAATAAAAAGAGTATATTATAGTTTCAATATGGTTAGATTGTGGGTAAATGTTTAACCGTACACCAATAGTTCGGTTAAATGTCGGAAGGAGTAAAAATGCATGATTAAGCTTAGGTTAACGACCATTGGATTTGTTTTACTGTTTAGCATGTTAAAATATGTTTATAGCATGTAAATGTAGCGAATAACGGAAGTTGGATCATAAAGGTTAGTCGGGAATTACGGAATCGAATTTTACCGATAATGTAACTCCCGTACTTTGACAGTGTATAAATCACAAACCGTAAGTTGGATTAAGCTTGTATTTTGCAGTCAGGAAGATCATACTGCATACTATAACTTTCATTAAGGGTCAAAATTCCAGTTATGACTCTAAGTAGCTCAAAACAGTGTGTTTTTTAGGCTGTTTACACTGTATCCGGGATTAATTTACAGTTTTGTAAAATTCATATAAAATAGATGGATGATCCAAATGAGATGATTTCAAAAGCAATAGACTCGTATGATACCAACCTACAACTTTCATTTAGACAGTATAGTCTGGATTGGTCTCTAAGTAAGATAAAAATGCTTAGAAATAAGAGGGTCGGAAACGGTTGGATCGGAAGAGAATAATGCTAAGTTTTACGTTTGAGTTTTCAATTCGTATCCAACTGTCCTTCTTGAGGTCTACGTTGTTTAAGTAGATTAAGACCTAAGTAATTTTATTAGAATAGTTATATTATGGTTTTTATGCTTTATAAATAGTAACCCGTTTATGCATTCGTTAGGCACGCGGGCAAGTCAAACTTGATCGTGAATTTCCGTTTGATCGTGCGTTAATTGTCAAATTCAATTAAGGTACGGATTTCATATCTCACTTGATACGGGGATAGCCATTTGCGTAAGGCTTCCTAATCCGGATAATCTGTGATAAATTCCGAATAATTTGTTATGAATTTCCTTTATGCTTATCAAATGTTATTGAACTTTGTTTTCTTTTGAATTACGACTTATATTCTTATTCGGACTATGGATCATTTTGATCACTTGAATTGTTTTATTGTTTCATTTGTGAAATATTTTACTATAGACTCAATAACTGGAGCACCGGTATTGAGATGTTTCCATGGTGACTAAAACGATCATGGCGTCCTTATTTTTATAGTCCTTAAAAGTGGATTTGATTATGTACCGGTCGAATAGAGGGCGTATGGATCGATCCTAGGAACCGTTATCGGATATTGAATTGTGGTCGTGGTTAAATTCACGGAGAGGATTGATGTGTTGTGCTCACACCCCTTTCCTCACTTGTGCCTGAATGGACTGATCATCCTTTGGGAACAACGCATCCTCGTGATGCAGTTTGGTCTTCGGACCCTTGATATGCTTTTGGGGCATTTTGACTTTCTTTTGGATTATCATTTGGCGTTATCAATTGTTTTTGAACTTGTTATCTCATATTCATTGTTTAGTTATATTATTATCCATTCACTGAGCATTAAGCTCAGCCGAGATTTTCTTGTCCTCGGCAGGTACATGACTTAGCAGGGACTTTTGGGGTGAAAGCTACGGAGATGACAATATAGAAGATAACCCATTAAGTCATACTTTTGTTAAACTTTTGATGACTAATGTAGACATGCTGGTATATTGGGACCGTATTTTGAGACACGTTATCTCCGTTTGTGGTTATGTAATTATCTTTTGGTAAATTTTATTAGCTGCTCTGTTTTATATAGCACGTTGTTAGTTTTATTCCAATTGTGGCATCTCCCGTCTTTGACCACGCGGGACGGGGGTGTTACACATAGATTCATACATAAATCTAAAAACGAACAAGTGATCATGATAATGTTGAACTTTGTTATGTATATAATGTCAATGTTACACAAATATAACACAAAAAATATTAAAATTTGAGATTCCAAATCTGAACCGACTTGGTAGGGGTCATAATAACACATTTAAACCTACCGAGTATAGTGATCACGAGATGTGTGGCATTTGAACACGCCAAGTATAAAAGAACCCTGATCATACACGTACTAATTCTATATTTCTATGCATCTCTGTAGTGCTCCATTTGTCATCACAAGCGTCCAAGTACTTAACTCCACACGTAGCTTAAACGTTCTAATGAATTACATCTTTCCCCAAAAAAAAAACCGAAACATGTATGGCATGCAAAAAAAGCGTTAAAACATGTTATTTGTAACATGTAAACAAACATGTTGATACAACTTTACAGATACTTGAACATACTGTATATGTATGTATCCCAGTTTAGGAAATCACATAGAACTCATTTTGTTTTGTTTTGTAATGATCTTGCTAGCATCTTGTATTTATCTTACAAAGTCCAATACTCCTTATTAAGCAGTTGATCCTGATGTATTTTTACTTAATTACTAGCATCAATTCTTGTTCATTAGTCCAAGTCCTAAAATGTCGAAGTCATGGGATTATTCACGACAATATAATTTCAAACACGTTTAAATAATGATGATGTTTGATATTTACAAATATTAACCTTAATAATTAAATACACTTTAATTATTGGGCATAGCGTAATCAATTGAATAAGTATAATCTGGTCATTTAATAAATAATATTTGTAATTATTAAACAAATGTGGTCCCATTTATCTCATTGCAATAAACTGATCACTGTTACGACATATAAACAATCTTAACATGTTGATCGTAACATTAATGAGTCAAAATACATTAAACATTATCTTCAACTGATTAATACGTTAAGCTTTATGAAATATTAAATCCAACTCGTTAATTTATATTTATTCGGGTTATTGTCTAAAAGTTGGAACAAATAGGATCGAATCGTTTCATAAATTACATATTTATTAACAATAATCGTTGTGTGTTTATCTCTTAATACCAATCACTTATTTGTTGATATTTATTAGAGATATCCTAAATTATGCATGCACATATCATATCCATATATGCATGAATTCTAAATAATAATCCTTGAAATATGATTTTCCTAACAGATCAATATTATTATTTTTAACTATAATGTAATGTTTTCGTATTAAGATCTGATTTAACTTGCAACTATGATACTTCTATGTTCTTCAATGTCTAGTAACAACCAGTATGTTATATTTGTATATTTTCATTTGTCAAATTAGTTTTGTGTATCTCTTTGATATGAGTTTTACACGACATCCACAAATAAAACAACAGTCAAATTAGTTGGGTCATATCGTTTCTTAACACTCACAAAGCATAAATTGGGGTTTTAAGGGATAAAAGGGTTTGAGAGCATAAATCAGGGAACAGGTGCCCGATCTTCAACCACACTGGGGTTTGATCATCCAGTAAGATCATGTCCAACCTACTGCATGCAACTCAGATGTCCAATATGACTTTTATGAGCAAGAACCGTAAACAAACTATAAATATAACCAAACACCAACCATATTATTTGTTAGTAATATATGTTTCATAACCATCCCCCTACTATATAATTACATAATCATTCTGGTCTCATAACTTTATCCATGTCAAAATTTAATTGGAGAAACAAGAATCCAAACAAAGAAAGGGGTAACGCCTGTTTGTTTCCCCATAAATTTACTATGATTGTGATGTAACCTTTTGGCTTTTTGTTGATTTTCAACGACGCATGTTTTTCCCTTTTCGTTCTATCCGACCAAGGTGAAATTTGTTCTTCCAAGAAATTCCACTTCTGGCCAGTCTGGTCCTAGAATGTCGAATATGTAATTGGTTCTAGTAGTCTTGATATTGGCCCTTCAGATTGACATAAACCAAGGTTGGATGCCAATTATGATTAGATACATTATAACTCTTAAATCTTCTAAGGGGCCGTTTACCAAACGCTTACCCAGGTAAGTGTTTACCAAGTAACATTACCACACAGGATGAATATGGTAAGGACCAAGAATCTTACCTGGTAAAAGCGAGACAAGGACCAAGAGTCTTACTCGGTAAGTGAGGGCGACGACCCTTACCACGGTAAGCGCTTACCTGGTAAATTGTTGCATACGATGTCGTTTTGGTGGACTAAAATCTTACCCGGTTAATAAATAATAGTGTTATATTTTACCGGTAAACACTTACCGGATAAATGTTTGGTAAACGGCCCCTAAATGTGTTATAAGTTTTTTGTCAATCATCAAATATATCTTTTCAAACCTAGTAACTTTGACATGTTAGTTTTTCAAACTATGCATTTTCAAATTGTAAACCTCTAAATATTTTTTTTAACTATAAAATATTAAATGTGATTTTATTAAAAATATATTCTCCAAAATAAAATTTTGAAAAAAGTACATTTTATTTTTTAGCATTTTACCCTTAAACATTTGAAGAAAAATGTTTTAGTATGTACAAAAGACTCTTAGAAACATAATATTGGAATAATTATAGAACAAAGAGAATATAAATTGTGATAACTGGGGTGTTCTGAAACTGTTATTATGCTATTTTTAGCGTAATTTTTTATTTTGATATGTTTATATCAAATGGTTGAAATAAGGGTGTCATAATCAGGAGAGATATATTATAAGGGTAAGGGTGATATAATCAAGAGAGACGTATTTTGGGATAAATGTGACATAATCAGGAAAAGTGTATTTTGGGATAAGGGTGGCATAATCAGGAGATGCGTATTATGGAATAAGAGTGACATAATCAACTGTATGTGAAAACCGGGATTTTGATTAAAATGAAGAACTGTTATCACATCTTTATGATGTGATGACTTTAGTTTATCACATCTTCATGATGCGATGACTTTGGGTTATCGCATCTTATTGATGCGAGAGTTGACTTTATCGCATCCTAGTGATGTGAGATGGGTGATTGCAAGGATGCGACAAGTAGAGTTGTCGCATCCTATTGAGGAGACAAGGTGTGTCTATCGCATGTATTGAATGCGATGAGATGGGTTATCGTATCTGTGTGATGTGAGGAAATGGGGTTGTCTCACCTTTGTGATGCGAGAAAATTATGATTTTATCTATATTATGCGACAAGTTTATGTGTTATACGACAAAGGGTTTATTTGGTTGTTGGACACGATAAATGGGTGTTGTCTCATCTTATTGATGCGACAAAATAGGTCTGTTTTGATAAAATGTTGTTTATTTGTTATTTATACAAATATGAGTTTGATAAAAGTATTTTTGTGATTTTCATCTTGTAATAGCAATCAAAGAGATTTCACACTAGGCCTTATGCTCTAACCCTCATTTTGGTGTTTTAAAATGTGCATTATAGGTCGGGCACAATCGAAAGATAAGAGAAAACAGAAATTATGAAGAAAGTTATGATTTCTTGCATGAGATTATGAGTTGATGTGATATTATTTGTACCTGAATATTTGTTATATATATAAGTTTTATAATGAGATTATGTGGAAAAATTTGGTAGCTACTTTTGTATATATTATGACCAAATGTGTAAACTGTATTTCATGATATATGAAATATGTGGTTATATGTTGATTACTGATTCCTTGATGATTCTGGAGTTCATAGAAGTTGAAGGTAAGATCACATTTTTGTCCTTTGAATCTAGGGTTTGGTCATTTTGCACCAACAACTCTCATGCTCTCTTAGGTTCGATTTTGTGTATGTTTTAAAAGAAAATGAAGTGTTATTGAAAGCTTTGCATCATAAATTTGGAGTTGTAGTTTGAGGATTTCTTCTCTTCACCAAATCTAGCAAAATGAGTTCAAATTGCTTTGTTAAACTATATGTATGAAAAAAGTTAAATGGATAGATAAAAAAATTAAACGGGATCTTGAAAACGGTTGCATTTGATTAGCGTGTGAGAAGAGTTAAGGTAAGAAGCATAAGAAGGGATCTTGACTTTTGATCACCTTTAATCTCAAACTCATCTATAAATAACGCTTGATACGGGGATTGATCCAGTGCATCTCATCCTAATGTGCATCAATGGTAGAGATTATTTCTTATGCTTCTTACCTTAACTCTCACAACCCTATATATGTGAATACACACACACATACACATGTATATGTGTGTGTAACAACCGTTAAATTTTAGAATTGCTTTTCGAAAGTTATCGGTTCAAGTTTTTTTAGGGCCACTGGAGTTTGAAGAGTTTGTCGGATTGTCAATTTCATTGAAAGGCGAAGCCAAAGATTTGATACAGGTGGAGCCAGAATATGTCAAACGAAATGAGATTACCTTGTCGATTGAAGGTATTTTTCAAAGTGATTCAACTAATATTGGTTGTTGCAAGTATTATTAAAAGTTCAAAGAAAACTTAGGTGGCGTTTGGTTTGCAGAATATGTTTGGATGGAATGAAATCTGTCAAAAGAATTTGACTTTAAAGAAATTAGAATGAAATATTGTTAGGTTTGACTACCTGTTCGGTTGACAGACATTAGAATAGAGTCTGTTAAAGCTGTAAAAGAATTGGAATATGTATGTTTAGTTCATATAATGTAGCTTTGAAATTGGAATAAAATATTGATAAATGACCAAAATGTCATTTTTTAAAATTTGTAAACTTTTTTAAAGCTTTAAATACTTTAATAAAATAATCATTTAAAACAATATAAAATACACAATCCAAATATAACCACAAACCGAACAATGATACTAAATCGATATTAAAGTTGTTTCAATAGCTAAATCTTTATCATATAAAATAAATTATACACAAGCATAATTCAATGTTTTTTATATTAAGTAAAAAATTAACTATTATACTGAATAAATATTAAGACAAGTTTCATCAAAATATATTTTAAAAAAAGTAAAACCAAAAGTATTAAATGAAATATATTGCCAGCTGAACAAAAGTAAATTTCAAGAAAGTAAGATAAAAATAGATTGATAATTAAAGTAAAAAACAAAAATATTAAATTAAATTAATTTAAAAAATAAAATATAAACAGAAGTATTAACTTAAGTTAAATTAATTAGATTTTATTTGCGTTAAAAGATACATTTGGCATTATAAAAATATAATATTTCATTCAATCAAAATCTCAATTTATTGTGAAGAAATGTTGAAATCCTTTGTTTGTGGAATTTGAACGAGGAAATGAAATTTGGTCATAGAAATTCAACATTCCAATTTCATCTTTAGAATCTGTGAATTAGATGTCACCTTAATATTTGTTTGGCAAACTAGATGATTGATGAGCCAGCTAATGACTCATAAACTATCTGATGAACTAAATATGTTTGGGCAAAACTAGCTGATAAACTAATTGGTGGAAAATGTAAAATAATCAAGAAGGATATATTTAAAAATTAATACAATTTAACATTTCATATTATATTTAAAACATTCATTAATAATATAATATGTTAATTAACATATTTCAACTTGATTTATTATTATTTTATATATAATGTTAAAAAAATT
>NC_037538.1:13973136-13993153 GCF_001531365.2 Cynara cardunculus var. scolymus | reverse complement strand
TAGGAACTGAAATTGAAATTAATATAAATTAACAATGTATAATTAATAAAATAAATAACAGTTAATATTAATAAGGGTTATATTTGAAAAAAGTTACAATAAACCCATAATAAACCATTTTAACTAATTTTTCAGTAAATTAACTTATGTCATTTAAAACATGTATTCAAAAAATAAGCTAGCTTATAATTACTAAATAATGTCTTAATATGAGATGAGCGACTTATTAAGAGCTTGATAATGAATGTAGTGATTACTGTTTGTGAATTTTTCGAAAAAAGAAAGTATTTCTATTTTAGTATAAGTTATTTTATTATTAAGTTAACATCTATTTTTAATAATTTATAAATAAAAAAATAAATCACGTAAATAAAGTATCTATATCATATTCTATATATGGGACAAGACACGTAAACTATCACATTGATGTCGAGAAATAGAATTATTGAATTTATTTCATTTTAATTTTTTAACAGTTTGTTACAAAATATTTGTAAATGAAATATAAATAGAACCATAAACTATAGATATTTAAAGGGAAATGTTTAAAAAAAATCCAACCAATTATCACATTTAAGTATTAAGTTACTAATTTTATTTGAACAAATAATCTTTTAAACTTTTTGAAATCAAACAGATAAACCCTCGAACTTACTGAAATCAAACAAAAAGGCGCACGTACTTATTAAAACCGAGAAAAACCCAATGAACTTTTATGTTTTGAGTGATTAAGAGGTTGTTTGGTTGGTTTTTCGTCAAGTCATATATAAATAAAGTTATTTGTTTAGATTAATTTGTATGTATGGTTTGAGAAGGTTTTTGTTTGGATGAGTTTTTTATAAATGAAATGAGCGTGTTTTTAATTGGGAGGGGTGGAGCGGGTTTGAAAAAACTTGTCTTTCTGCACAAGACTTCTTCCTAAAAGCTTACTGACTTTCTATTTCGTTAAGTCACTACCAAATAGTCACTTATAGTTGATCGAATAAGCTATGAGTTTTAATAAAGTCATTAATATATTAAGTTGCTAACAAACAGATTTAAAGTCCCTAAATATTTTTTTTGAATAAATAAATCCTTACGCTTATAAAACAATATATTAATAAATTAGTTGAAAATTTCAGCAAACCAATAAATGAAACAAATACACCATTTTTATTAACCCTTAATTATTTTTCAGATGTAAATGACAATCACAGGTGTTTGTGTTTGTGTTTGTTATGACGTGATTGTCATTTGAATATTAAAAATAAAATAATTATTAACTTCTTCTTAATTTTCATTTGAGTCTAAAAAATAAATAATGGATGATGAAAATAATATTTAATAATTTTCTATTGATTTTATGTACTTCGTTACTGATCTAGATACATAGATTGAGAACTAATATATTATTTTCTTTTTATAAGTGTAAAGATTTGGTTCAAGAAATGTAAAACAGTAAAAGGACTTGATCATCCAAAATATGAAAGTTTATTGGATTTCTTTGGTTTTAAATTTTAAAAATTTAATTGTTTGCTTTCAGAAAATTCAAGGTTTTATTTATTTCAAAAATGTTTAGAGACTAATCACTCAAATGTGATAATTTGGTGAGCTTTTTAAATATTTTCCATATTTACTTTAAAATGCAAAAGCAATGGCTCATGAAATTAAACAAATGATTGTATATACTGTTAGGTTTACGTAAGATCAACATGTTTTCGTGAGACCTATGAGACCACATTTTTATACTTGAAACTTCATACCAAAACATTGTGTAAGTAAAAAAATTTGAACATTCACAGCACAAACATTGTTAAGGTTACCTTCATGGTGTTTTAGTGTGAGATTTCAAATGTAAAAAGATGGTCTCACGGGTTTCATGAAAACAAGTTGGTTTCACATGATCTCAAGTCTCTCTATCTCTCTGTATGTGTGTGTGTATACTAGAAGGGTACTCGCGCAATGCAGCGAGATACATCTTCATTTTAATGTTTCTTTTTATTTATTGTATTTGTTGATATAATATGGTTTATGTGATTTTGAGAGAGATAATGTTTTTACTTTTGAATAAAAATAAATTTGAAGATATCATAAAAGTTTGAAAAAATATATCGATATTAATATCAAATTAACTATTTAAAGGTTCTCGGTTTTTTGTAAAATTTCTTTAATTCAGTTTTTTATTTTAATTTACATTAGGTCTAATAGCGAAATAATTTATGTTTAGATTAACAATATAATTTTTATAAAGATAATGATTTTGTTGGAACTCAATGATTATCTTAATTATATTTTGGATTTTTTATATTTAAAATGAGATGTTTATCTTGTATTTGTTTATATTTATCTGCAGTTAATTCCACGAATTCAAAAATGAAGTTTTAATAAATTGTACGTACGCATAATTTACTTGTAACATTAAATTTTAAGTAATATGCATTAATAAACAGTACTTCATGCATAAAGAATGATTTTTAGGAGTTTTTGTCAAATGTTTTATAATATATATATATAGAGAGCGAGAGAGAGAGAGAACGTTTTAAATGCAACTAATCATATTTGTACAATCAATGCAACTCAATCAATTGAGATATTTATATACATGATGAGAGTTAATTTATTATGATTTGAATATTTATTGAAGATGACCATGACTTATTAATTATGATTAATACTTTATGTGAGGAAACAATCAAAACTTTTATGAAATCACATATTTATCAAATTAAATGAACGGATGAAATTGAGTTGTATTGGTTGTACAAATATAAAGAATTTGACCTTTGCCCATGATCATGGTTACATGGGATTAATCGAGACGTTTACAAACTGACTCAAACACCTACGGTTATTATTTTGTATCTACACATATTTATTAATTAGTTTTATTAAATTATTATTTTTTAAATACAATTGAAATGCCCACTAATAATCAATATCTAACGCGTTTTTATATTAATTAAAATATCCAAAGTAACGTTATAAAAAATATAAAAAATTCAACTTACAATTGACATTATTTAAACGATTTTGAAATAATTTTGGAAAAAATTAAGTTTTTATATATATAATTTCTATGATTCAATGAATGATATGGAAGGAAGTCAAGAAAAGAACGTTACCTTAAAATTTAAATCATATATTCGGGCAACGGTGGTCTAAGCAATGAGAGAGACAGCCATAGCCGAAGGGGGGAAAGCTCCAAACACATTTCCGTTTTTATGACCTTCAACCTTTTCTCTTGCTTCCCCTACTTCCAAATAATACTCTGTCCTTCCACCACCTCCGCCGCCCTCCTCCACCACAATCCTTACCGGAATAACACTACAGAATGACGGATAAAGTTTACCCTTCATCAAAGCCCAATGCCTCCACTGCCGCCACCAAAAACCCTAAATTACCACCTCCACCAATGAAAGCCCAACTTTACAACCAGAACCGCCATCCCTACCGGCCGAATCTGACCAGTTATCACCGGAAGCGCCGCCATGGATTGCGTCGGTGCTTCTGCCTATGTTGCTTCTGGTCAATCCTTATCGTAATCCTCCTCCTCCTCCTCGCCACGATCTCCGGCTGCGTTCTCTACCTCCTCTATCATCCACACCGTCCGACGTTCACGGTTGCCTCACTCAAAATTTCGCAATTCAACCTCACCACCGCCACCGACGGTACCACACACCTTACCTCTCAACTTAACCTCACTGTTTCGACAAAAAATCCGAACAAGAAAATCGTGTTTCACTATGATCCAATCGCGATCACTTGCTTATCTGACGGAACACAGATCGCAAACGGATCTTATGGAAACTCGTTCACCAGCAATCCGAATAACATCACGATTCTCCGTTCGTCATTAAGTAGCAACTCTCTGCTGCTTGAAACAGAGACAGTGAATCAAATGAGATCAGATCTGAAGAAAAAATCACGATTGCCATTGAAAATATTGCTTGATACTGAAGCTACAATGAAAATCGAATCATTCGAGAGCAAAAAGATCGGGATTAGGATCAAATGCGAGGGAATTCATAGCCTAACTCCAAAAGCTGGTGGTGGAAAATCCAATAGTTCATCGTCATCAGTAGCTGCTACTGTTTCTGATGCTAAATGTGAGGTTGATCTTCGGATCAAGATCTGGAAATGGAGTTTTTGAAGCTTCTAGTTTCTACAGAATCTATATTTGTTATTATATATATTATTATTTCGAAATTCATGAGTTTGATTATTCATAGTATTTGTTGAATGTAAGTGGTGTTCTAATATTTTCGTATAATATATACCATTAAATTTACGTTAAATTTATGTTCTAAAGATGAAATATGAGGGATTGTTTATGTTGTTTACTATAATCACAGATATTCAGATCAGTTTATATACACCTCGACTGATTTCATTAGTTCCAGTCCCAGCAGTTGAGAAAACCCTACTGACTTTAGCAGATCTGAACCCGTTATGGTGAAGAATCTAATTTAAAGATCCAAGTCTTATTGTCAATAAAATAAAATATGTAAACCGGTGTTTATGTTTTATCTATAAATATTACATAACATGAAGGTTTTTTTTTTTTTTTTTTTAAACACAAGATATAAAGTTAGTAGCTGTTTAGCAGTTGCTGAATGGTTTGGTGCAAATAATCAAGTAGTCAGAATGATTAAGAGGTTTTCATAATATAGTGCAAAATGAAATATAATTATTTGGTAATTATTTACAACAAAATAAGGGCGCTGAATGATTAAGAGAGACCCAAGATATAAAATCATTAAGAGAATTTTATAACCATTAAGAGGCAGACTTTTTTCGCCAAACAAGATTCATCTTTTAACGATTCAGAGGCTGCCTCTTAATGGAACTATTAAAAAATAAATAAACAACCCCTTATTGTTCATTCTTCACACTTTAATATTTATTTTTATAATTATTTTGCAAAATTGTTTATTATTTTGCCATTTCTTCTCGTATTAATTCCTGACTCTATTATTGATTTTAATGATCAATTTTTTTATATTTATACTATATTATAAAGTATTTGACAAAAACTCTTAAAAATCATTTTTTATGCACAAAATGTTGTTTATTGATGCATAATACTTAAAATTCAAGATTACAAGTAAATTATGCATAAGTACAACTTATTAAAGTTTCATGTTTGAATTCGTGTAACTAACTATAGATAAACATAATCTAATATAAGATAAGTATCTCATTTTAAATATAAAATATCTAAAATAAAATTAGGATAATAATTGAGTTCTAACATAATACTTAATTATTATCTTTATAAAAAATTATATTATTAAACTTAAATTAAATTACTTCGTTATCAAACCTAAATCAAATTATAATAAGAAAAACTAAATTAAAAAAATTACATAAAAAATTAGAAATTTTAAATAGTTAGTTTGATACTAATATAAATATATTTTTTTTCAAATTATTATGATATCTTCATATTTATATCTTATGCAAAAGTAAAAACATTATCATTTTCTTGAAACCACATAAAACTGTATTATAACATCGAAAAAAGAAATACAACATTAAAATTGAAATGTATCTTACTTCATTACATAAATACACTTCTAATAATAAGTTAAGTAAGAATGACCGATAAGTCTTATCAATAAATATTTATCCGTATAAATATTTATGGTAAATAACATCTAAAATAACTTTGACTTGATGTGGATAATGATGCATGTGGATGAGGGAGATATGTTATAAAATTGTCCCATTCATTACTCATCATCTTATGCTTTGCTTCTACTCTTGAATTCATCCATTTTTGTTCTTTAATTTTACGGTTATTGAACCAGTAATATTATAGTCTTTGGTCTTTTAAAAAGTCAGAATTTAAACATCATTTTAGGTGGGAAAGGTGTGTAAATTTATTTATTGCATTTATCGTATATAAATATTATATGTTTCAAAAAAACATCAATCTAATCTCATTGATCATCAATTCAAACTCTTATTTATATGGGAGGAACTTCATATTACATGCTATACAACCTTGCTTGTGTGGACAATTCAATGTGGTTTTTCTTTTAAGTTACTAAAAAATAGTAAATAGTTGTAATCTACTGGTAGTGTTATTACATGTAACATCGTAGTTTGTAAGTTTAAAGCACTTTAACTCTTTTTAATTTTATTTTTTTTGGCAACGATAACAGTAATTAAAAAAAGCATTTAGATGTTGCAAAAAGTCCAATTGTATATCATTTTCGTTACACCGGACTTTTATTAAATTGAATTAAATTTTATATGATTATTATGTTAATTATTTTGTGTTTGCCTCAAAAAAAATTCTAGATCCACCTGAGCACCACTACGATATGGCTTTCTGAGTCAATACGTGACCGTAGAAAGGATTAAACAAAGATTCATCACGTTCATCTAATCGATTAATAATTCAACCTTTTACTTGCGTCAATCGATTCGTTTTTTTTATTAAGTTGAATATTCAACCCGTTATGTGAGCCGACTAATCTCATGACGACCATTCACTTTACTGGTAGTCAAGAGTCACTGTATTTGAACCTTCGTGGCCACAAAGGGTTTTTTTATTGCTCTTTGGATTTGAACCTGTGACCTCCGGTCACTTTTGACATTTGAAGCCTAAGCTTAAACCAATCGAACACCACCCTTGTGGTTAATCGATTGGCATTGTAACGTGAATATCAATAGTGTTGTTAATTTTATCTCTTAAAACTTTATCATCTAGATGCTTTTATTTTTCAGAAACAAAAAATCCAAAAAATATTGTTATAAACTTGACTCGCATAGTCTGAAGTAATTACCTATTTGCAGAACTTATGCAAATGAATGATGAATTGGACGTAAATGGATGAAATTCAATTTATTCACTTATGACAAGAATTAATAAATTCATTGACTTATGAAATTCAAAAGAATTTCAGTTATTTCAAGAAGTGGATCAAACAAAAGCATTGAAATTTGGTTGAGAGGAATTGATCATTGAAATTCCCTTAAAATCCCATGGATTCCATGAACCAATTAACACCTACGTGCCTGTTTGGATTTGCATGATTTGAAGGGTTTAAAATTTGAAATCTCACAACTGACGAATTTAGAAATCTATTCAAGGTTTGTCCATGGAGGGTGAGTCAGGGCCCATTTTGCATTTCTTCTTTTGCCTATGAATAATTTTTCCAACCTATAGATCCTATTGGTCCACGTCATTTCGGGCCATTTGGATACGACGCTGAAGTAACCCATGACATGCTCCCAAGAAAAGTATCATCTCATTTATACCAATAAAACCGACTCGTATGTCTATGGATCCATTACATTACAGTCTATGGAATGGCGGGAACCATCCACGTATCAGTTTGTTGCCAAAGCTTGAGAAGGTAATTGATGAGGAAAAGAAAGTAACCCATTCCTCATTGATGGACGATACCCAGAAGGCTATTTTGGAATCAATGTAAGACTGATAGATGATAATGTTGACATCTGCTATCCTCCTATATTTTTGAAGTGGTGGGAACATTGATATCAGACCTAGTGCTACAAGTAACCATGATCATTTGTACTATGACTCTGCTAATGTCATAATTTGTGCACTTGGATCCCTGTATAATAGCTATTGTTCGAATTTGACTAGCCTTTGAGAGAACTCGGCTTTCACGGGGTCTGACGCATTGCTTCTGTTGTCGTTGTTCCAACTTCAAGCTGCTTGATTGAGCTGATAGAAACTCCATTTGTTGTGGTGACTTTGAGCGAGATCGAAATTGTGAATCTTGGCAGAGTTGGGCTTGGACAGAAGAGTTTCGACATGGCGATTGCATTCAAGGACTGCGAGCGAGACGTGCGTCGAATCGATTCAATCCCTTCAACATCGCTAGACGGTCAAGGAGTGGCTTGACACCTTGATGTACCTTAACACATACTTTTTAACATAAGTTAACATGTCTAAATATGAAACCTTAACATATTTAAAATTGAAAACAATAAAATTTAAATACCTTAACAAACATTAACATGAAGAACGATGAAAATTAACGTACTTAAAATATATTAAAAAACCTTGTCAAGAAAATGTTAAAATACGCATAATTGGTGGGACCAGCCTAGATGCGGATGGTTGAATGACTGAATTGCCCCCGCCTGTTTACGCGAAGACTCTCAACTTATGCAGGAGTGAGCAAACAGTTTCAAATGATTGATGCATTATATATATTATTTAATTACAAAATTTAGATAGAACGGTAGAAATATGAAAATACCCTTACTTAGCGAGTCCCATGGATGAAAACCAAAAGGAATTGCAAACCATAATTACAAAAACTGTAATTCCCAAAAATGAGAGACGATAACAACAGTTTTAACACAAACCACAAGGAAGAAAAACATAATTTATCATTTAAAACACAAATTTCATTAAGAGGGTGTTTGGGATTGCTTATTTGAAACAACTTAATGTTTTTCTACAAAATCACTTATCAATTTTTTATAAGTCAGAAAGATTTAACTTCTTCAAAAACTCCTTATTACCGGTTTGACACCGGTATAAGTTGTTTGTCCAAAAGCTTATTATCGGTGTCACACAGGAATAAGTCAATAAATTATTTTGATAAGCAATTCCAAACACCCCCTAAAATGTAAAGTATTTTGTTCATATTCCTAATTTGGGTAACATATTCTATAACCTTTTTATTTTGGCACTTGAAATGTGACGTCTTGAACATTTAAGTATCTAGATAGTAGGTAACCAATTACCATGATATTGTGGCCAACGATATTACATGCAATTCAATATTATTTGATAATTTTAACAGATCTTGAGGCTCAACTTTATTTACTCAGTTTCATTCTTCACGTTTGTCCATTTCCAACGATTTTCATCCTTTGGACTAACAACTATTAAAATACGGGAAAAACTAACAACTATTTTAGACAAAAACTTTTCTCCTGGTTTAAAACGATCTATATTAATACCGAGTTTAAATCAGATACGACATGCACTTCTATCTCTCAGATCTATCTCTTGATCTTGCAGTCAGCAACGAAGTTGCTGTGGAGATTGCAGGTTTTAAGTGGAATAAACTCAACTAAACAATCTAACAAGTATGAAACTTTACGACTGTGGATCTTGTTTCTTACTCTTCTGAGAAAGAAGATAATCACCAAGATATATATAAATATATATACACACACACATACATACATACATACATATGTGTACTCCAGTGGTCGACTTGTGATTGTTAGGATTGTCATCTTAATTTGCCATAATTTCAACAAGTATGATTACACTGTCAAAAAAGTAGGATAATCGTTTTCCTTTACTTGACCAACAAGATGCATTTTGTCGCGAAACCTTTCCAGCAACAGTTACTTTACGATCACGAACCGTATTCCATCAATCTCACTTTACCGACGAACCCATTCACCACAAGAAAACTACACTGCTAATCAAACAGATACAGTCGTTACAAGTGATATTAAAACCGATGAAAAACGTATTATTAACTTCGTCAAAATCCAAACTAGTCGAAAAATTCCGCCCTTTTCATCCGTCATAAATGACGAATAAAGTCAAAATTATTTTTGTGTCATTTTTAAAAAAGATTTGATGAAAATTTAAGGTGGGAAATGTGTTTTTAGGAAGCGGGAGCCCAATATGACACATATAAAAGGCGATGATGAAAACCAAAGGGTTACTTCATTTTAGTCGGGGAAGTCAAAATACAACACAAGCGAACCAAAATACGTAATGACCTTGCCCTATTCTGGCTCGCTCATCCTCGCCTTGCAACCCTTCTCCGCCGTCTTCTCCGTCTCCGTCTGCCTCTGCACCGCCGCCGCCCCCTTCTCCGCCGTCTCCTCGCTGATTTTCGTCTGATACCTTTTCGATCGATCAGGTAAATTTTGTTGTGATTACAAATTTTGGGAGTTTAGGTTTTCAGATCTACGATTGATTTTACGAAAACTTGTAGGAAATACCGAAAGGGGAACATTAAGTTTTTTCGTAATTTTGAAGTGCGAAAAACGACGATGGTTATTAGGGCCAATCTGAGTAAATTAGTAATCGTGTTATATGGATTGTTGTTACGATCGGCGTTTTGGTTTTTCATTTTATATCACTGAGGTCTTGTTCGTGTAGGAAACCTAACTGTTAGGATTTTCTTGAATGTTTTGTAAATTTGGAAATTGTTGAATCACTTTTTTTGTAGGAAATTTGTACATGAATTCTGATATTGAGATAGAATTAGTTCTGATGGTATAGAATACGTTTATATCTTAAATTGATACAATAATTTCAGGCTTTTAAGTAGACTCTCTGAGTTTATATCTCCTGAACGAAAATACCTTTGGTATCTTGTTTTTTTATTTCATACCTTGTAAATGCGGATTTAGTTGAGAAGACACTTGGTCTAATACTCTCAAAATTTATCCAAGATTTGAATGCTTGTATTATTGTTTGATATGTGGGGCAATTAAAGCCATGTTTACCTGAGAATTAAGACATGAATTATCTCTTTTTTAATCTTGAGAACTGCACATTGAAGTGTCTAAACTATCTTCTACATTTTAATTTAGTATATTGTAGTATTGGAACTGATGAATTATTTAACCAGGTTCCCCTGGATTGGTGATTCAGTAAATGGCAGATCATAGGAATGGTGGGAACCACCCACCTGCCAGTAAGGGTACCGGTGGAGCTGGAGGTGGGTATGCAATCGATGCCACTACCTTGGTCAGGCGGCTACAGTCTCTTTATTCTCATTGGCGGGAACACAGAGATGAGTTATGGGGATCTTCTAATGCCTTTGCAGTAGCTACCCCGCCTCCTTCTGATGATCTTCGCTATTTGAAGTCTTCAGCTCTGAACATTTGGTTGCTTGGTTATGAGTTTCCAGAAACGATTATGGTTTTCTCTGACAAGCAGATGCATTTCTTATGCAGCCAGAAGAAGGTATCCCTACTTGATGTTGTAAAGAAGTCTGCTAAAGAGGCAGTAGGTGTGGATGTTGTGATGCATGTGAAAGCAAAGAATGATGATGGGGCTACTCAAATGGATGCCATATTACGTGCCATTGAAGCTCAAGAAAAATCAAATGGAAATGATGATACCCCTGTTCTTGGGTATATAGCAAGAGAAGCTCCTGAGGGGAAGCTTTTGGAGAGGTGGACTGAGAAAATGAAGGACTCAAGCCTTCAGCTTTGTGATATAACAAATGGATTGGCAGATCTTTTTGCTGTGAAGGAGGCTGGTGAGATTACAAATGTCAAGAAAGCTGCATATCTCACTGCTTCTGCAATGAAGCAGTTTGTTGTTCCAAAGCTTGAGAAGGTAATTGATGAGGAGAAGAAAGTAACCCATTCCTCATTGATGGACGATACTGAAAAGGCTATTTTGGAGCCAGCTAGAATCAAGGTGAAACTGAAGGCTGATAATGTGGATATCTGCTATCCTCCTATATTTCAAAGTGGTGGGAACTTTGATATCAGACCTAGTGCTACAAGTAACGATGATCATTTATACTATGACTCTGCTAGTGTCATAATTTGTGCACTTGGATCCCGGTATAATAGCTACTGTGCGAATGTTGCTAGGACTTTTCTCATTGATTCCAATGCTACACAGAGCAAGGCTTATCAGGTTCTTCTTAAGGCCCATGAGGCTGCTGTTGGTGCATTAAAACCTGATAATAAGGCTAGTGCTGTTTACAAGGCTGCTTATGCAGTGGTTGAGAAGGAAGCACCTGAATTTATTTCTAATTTGACAAAATCTGCGGGGACAGGCATCGGTCTTGAGTTCCGCGAGTCTGGATTGAGTCTTAATGAGAAGAATGAAAGAATCTTGAAAGCAGGGATGGTTTTAAATGTTTCACTTGGTTTTCAGAACATGCAGACAAAGAGTAGCAAAGCCAAGAGCCAGAATTACGCGCTATTGCTTGCTGATACTGTTATTATAACTGCTAATAGCCATGAAGTTGTCACTTCATTAAGCTCTAAAGCTTTTAAAGATGTTGCCTACTCCTTCAACGATGGTGAGGAAGAGGAGGACGAAAGGCCACAGGTGAAGGTTGAGGCTAAACGCACAGAGGCTTTGTACTCCAAGGCAACACTCAGGTCAGACAACCATGAAATGTCAAAAGAAGAGCTTAGGAGGCAGCATCAAGCTGAACTCGCGAGACAGAAGAACGAAGAAACTGCTCAACGACTTGCTGGTGGAAAAAATGCAACAGGAGATGGTAGATCTTCTTCAAGAACATCAAATGATCTAATCGCTTATAAGACTGTAAACGATCTTCCTCCTCCTAGAGATATGATGATTCAGGTAGACCAAAGGAATGAGGCCATCCTCATTCCGTTATATGGAAGCATGGTGCCTTTCCATGTGGCAACTGTCAAGACTGTCTCCAGCCAGGCTGATACCAGCCGAAACTGCTATATTCGTATTATCTTCAATGTCCCTGGCACACCCTTCTCCTCGCATGATCCAAGCTCCATAAAGAATCAGGCAGATATTTTCCTGAAGGAGGTCTCCTTCCGCTCAAAGGACCCAAGACACATTAGTGAAGTAGTACAGCAGATAAAAACACTTAGAAGGAATGTTGTTTCTAGGGAGTCGGAAAGAGCTGAAAGAGCATCATTGGTCACCCAGGAGAAACTTGTGCTTGCAGGGAACAAATTCAAGCCAATAAGATTGACTGATCTCTGGATCCGTCCCCCATTTGGTGGCCGTGGAAGGAAGCTTCCGGGTACTTTAGAAGCTCATGATAATGGGTTCCGATATTCGACATCAAGGTCAGATGAACGTGTGGATATTCTTTTTGGTAACATTAAGCATGCCTTCTTTCAGGCAGCAGAGAAGGAAATGATCACGCTGCTGCATTTTCATCTCCACAACCACATCATGGTTGGGAACAAGAAAACAAAAGACGTCCAATTTTATGTTGAAGTGATGGATGTTGTGCAAACCCTTGGAGGTGGAAAGAGATCTGCTTATGACCCAGATGAGATTGAGGAAGAACAGAGAGAAAGAGACCGTAAAAACAAGATCAACATGGACTTCCAGAATTTTGTTAATCGGGTTAATGATCTATGGGGACAGCCGAAATTCAAGGGGCTTGACCTCGAATTTGACCAGCCTTTGAGAGAACTTGGCTTTCATGGGGTCCCTCACAAAGCTTCTGCTTTCATAGTTCCAACTTCAAGCTGCTTAGTTGAGCTGATAGAAACTCCATTTCTTGTTGTCACTTTAAGCGAGATCGAGATTGTGAACCTTGAGAGAGTTGGGCTCGGACAGAAGAATTTTGACATGGCGATTGTGTTCAAGGACTTCAAGCGTGACGTGCTTCGAATCGACTCAATCCCTTCAACATCGCTTGATGGCATCAAGGAGTGGCTCGACACCACCGACATTAAATACTATGAAAGCAGGCTGAATATGAATTGGCGGGCCATACTAAAAACAATCACAGATGACCCACAAAACTTCATTGACGAAGGAGGGTGGGAGTTTTTGAATTTGGAAGCTAGTGACTCAGACTCTGATAACTCACAGGAATCTGACCAGGGTTACGAGCCATCAGATGTGGAGCCTGAGTCGGAGTCAGAAGACGAGGGTTCCGACAGTGCGTCATTGGTGGAGTCAGATGAGGATGAGGAGGAAGAGGAGGAGGAAGGGTCGGAGGAGGAAGAAGGGAAGACATGGGAGGAGTTGGAGAGGGAAGCAAGCAACGCGGACAGGGAGCATGGGGACGAGTCGGACAGCGAGGAGGAGAGGAAACGAAGAAAGATGAAGGCGTTTGGGAAGTCGCGAGCGGGTGCGAGCAGCAGCGCTCCGAAACGACCGAAGTTCAGGAGGTAAATCTATTCTGAGATTAGAAATAGTGGGATTTGTTCTGTTATTAGGAGTTGGTTGTTTTGGGAAGTTGGAAGGTGCTGCAATATTTTGTCTGTTAAAGTAAGGGGAAGATCGAATCTGGTAAAGACTTGTTTGGTTTTGATATGGTAATCCATCAATATATTTGGTGAGATGATGATCTCTAATTTTCATCTGCTGCTTAAAACACAAATAATCATGAAGATGACAGAAAAAGTAGAGTAATTAGCCTAAAAATGCTTGATTGGGTTTATGGCCACTAGACATATACTTGTTCTGTTCATTTTTGTCTCGTTCAGCTCTGTTCAATCTTACCTTCTTATCTTGTTCGGTTTTTTCTGTCCAGTTCTATTGAATCATGTCTGCGTATCAATCACTACCTACCTTAGGGATATATATATATATACACTAAATGGAAATGCATAAATGCATTTTGAAATATTTTTTAGAGAGAGAAACATAGATTCATAAAGACCAATCTAAGAGGAGGAGATTTTCATCATGGAAGAAGAAGATATGATGTATTTAAATCATTACCAAATTAGATTGTTATCTCAAATGCAACCTCATTGCTTCTTCCCTTCTCATCATGTATGATATTTGATATTATCACATATCATATGTGATCATTGGTACTTGATTTTTATATTTATCATTATTTTATCAAATGTATGTGTATAAAAATTTACATAACGGATCATATATGATAATGTATGTAACAGATCATATGTTAAACATAAGTAACCACATGTGATTCAAAATGTGGATCCAAACGATAGAGAGAAATGGTGAAAACGATAACAGATTGATTGTGAATATCACATGTGATATTTGACGAAAGTAGTGAGAAAACAAATCTTAAAAAATATGTGAAAATAATAAAAATGAATTAATTAAAATTAAAATTAATATATCTAAAATATATAACAAGATTTTTAACGGAATTCAAATAATGTTTTTGTTCTAAGTATACCCTCGAGAGAATATTTGATCAAATTCAAAATCACTTTAATTTATAACATTATTTTTGATTTTTTTTATTTATGATATTTTTCAATGGTCTATGTGATTTAGGGGCCGTTTACCAACACATATTGGGCAAGTGTAGATCGAAAATGGTTGTTTACCAATTGTCTGGGTAAGTGTTGACTTAAGCACTGACCGAGTCAGAAAGCAACCCCTTCCATACTGGATCAATATATCAGTCAGCATATTTATGGGTCAAAGGGTATCGGTATACAACATCCCTTCCAACCGGCTAAGGACCTCTTACCTAGTAAGAGGCAATCGCAGGTAGTAAACAACCCCTAGATTGTTTCATGCCTTCTTGCAAACTGACCACTTTCTCTTTTGAACTCAATCCTATTTTAGAAAGAGTAAATTACGCTTTTGGTCCTTATGGTTGCCACTCATTATTAACTCTCCTCCTTCTTTGGAATTAATTACACTTTTGATCATTGTGGTTGCCACTTTGTTTCACTTTTGGTCCTTTTGGTTATCATTTTGTTTCGAGTTTGGTACATCTTGTTAACTCCGTTAAAACCACTCAGTTACATTGAGGGTATTTTGGTCTTTTTTACTTTTTTTACTTTTTTTTTCATTTTTGCTTAATCAAAGTTGTTATGTTTTTATTTTCTCTAAATTAATCTCGAGTATACATATGAATTAAGCTTATGTACAACCTGTTTATGGTGCTCCACCCATACCCCCACAGTCCTACAATCCCACCGATCCTCCCTCTTCGATCATCTTCTTCGGGAACTAAAACCTTGAAACAAGATAAACTGAATATAAATTAATGAGCAAAAATCCATACGAGAGCTAAAAACCCAAATCTGATGATGTTCAAATTTGAAAATAAACACGAAGGACATTACAAAGATGATGTTCATGTTTGATTTTGTTCAGATCTGAAAATAAACATAACCCACATCCAGGTTATGTCTCGAGTTGGTTTAAGAAGGGAGCTAACACTAAATCAACAAGCAAATCAAAAGTATATCACAACAAACACATTAACTATAAATGAAACTGGTGCACATAAAAAACCGAAATGAGAACCAAAAACCAACCCCAATCTAATGATTATATTGGCCAGCTATAATTTGAATTTACTTTACAAATCGTTCTTCTAACCCATTATTTTTATTCCCAAAAGTTGTAGAAATGTCAGGACCCTTAATATGCAAATAATACAGTTTAAGTTTAGACATCATGTTGAATACCTAAATCTCTTAAGCTCAGACTCTGATACCAAACTTGTAACACCCGAAATCCATATTTGCATAAAATCCACATATTCCATATAACATGAAATACAAATATACACATTGGTCCAAAATGTACAAATTGCTCTTTTTAAAAGTATCTACAAACTTTTTGCACATTTAAAGTACATGACTTGCACATAATACACCCTCAAGTACATGGATATAAAAATCAGCTTCCCAAAAAGTTCACAGATGTAAACAATATTAATCCCTTTCAGATCTTCCTCCTCCCTTTACCTTCCACCGGAGCCCGACCTGTAATGCACATTTTTAACACAAAATGAGAGTTAGACCATAAGATCTAGTGAATAATCCCTTATTTGCAATTACAGGATGAAAATTACCAAAACACTTTTTAGTAAACTCAAATTAGAAATGATAACAAATAAATTATATTTTATTATAACAAATTTCTTTTGTCGCATCATATAGACGAGACAACCCTAATTCTTCGCATTAAACATATACAAACCAATTTGTCACATCAAACTCATATTACACCAACTTGTCGCATCAAACATATATATGAGCACATTTTTGTCGCATTCAACTAATGCGACAAACCCAATTTGTCGCATACAACTATGCGATAAATACAACTCATCGCATCAAGCACATGCAATTACCACCCCTTATCGCACCACACTGATGCGCTAAACACACTTGTCGCACCTTAAGGATGCGATAAACCAACTAATCACATCAAGCATATGTGATAATCTCTCTTTGTCGCACCACAAGAATGTGATATCCACCACTCATCACATTACACTGATACGATAAAAATCAAACTCATCGCATCACAATGATTCGATAACAGTATCCCATGATCAAAGATCCTCATTTCTAGAAATTGATTATGTCACCCTTATCCCAGTATACCTAGCTCCTAACTATGTCACCCTTATTACAAAAATGTACTCAACTCCTGATTATGTCACCCTTATTACCAAATAATAACAGCTTCTGATTATGCCACTCTTATTACCAAATAATACTTAGCTTCTGATTATGCCAAAAATATGGTAATAAATAACATATAATCATATTCAAAACACCCAACTTATGGAACCATACGGTTTCTTAGCAAAGCAAATCGAATGATGCTTTAAATATAAAAACTCGATCTTGTAAACAAGTAGATGAAGATGCTTTAAAAATTATAAGTTATTTTTTTAGATGGTAAAAATAGCATTTTAACCATTATTGATTATTGATGTCTTAAATCCAGTAAAAACATCAATAAAATAGAAAACAAAAAACAAGAAATTAGTGAAGGAATGTAATTAACCGTTGATACGAAATTGCAAATTAATTAATTAATTAATTAATTAATTACCCCAAAAATATCGAAGATTTTCGTTATCCTATGAAAAGGAAACAGCTAACAATTATCTCCTTCAATTCTACTCTTAATTCAACTCAACTTCTGCTTTCATTCCAAGTCTCCAAAACCCTCTCTTCTTCTTCTTCTTTCTCCTTTCCTTCTCTTCCAAGATGCAACCTTCTACTTCCAGTTCTCATCACAAGCCACAGAAACGCAGCCGTCGTTGGCCATCAATGGCGGCCAAACAGAAAAAATCCAAAGAAAAGAGTTGCAGGAGGAACATTGCCACATTCTTGGATTTGATGGGGTTTCAAGACGATCATTCTACTGTTACAACTGAACTATTGCTCCAAAAACTGCGTCAGATGAAAGGAAAACAATCAACGGYGATAGCAGGTTCAAGAATCAGAAGGATTACTTTCAATTTCGATGGAGAAGTATCTGTTATCCAACAAGATTCAACAACGGTGCTTGAATCCCCGCATTTCAATGAAGTTTGCAGCGGTAGTAATGATGGTAATGTGGAAGTTATGATAACAGAAACAGATGATTCAAGGAAGTTTCTGCCAGAACTAGGAAACCCTAGTTTTGATGATCAGATGGCGATGAATGAGGACGAGGGTGATCACAATGTCGTCGAGGATCAGGGAAACAATGGTGGCGCCGGAGAGTTGTTAAGGGATTTTATAAGAAACATCGGTGGTTCATGGGAGAGTRSTGTGTTGGTGTTAGAGAAGCGGCTGACAAAAACAGATGTTAACTTCAAAGAAGGCCGTCTGCTGATGCCAATAAYACMAGATARATATCAAGACTTCTTGACGGCACCRGAGAAAGAGARACTTATTGSGCAWGAAGACATGAAGGTGTGGRTGTTTGACCCTGAACTTCGAAAGTCAACAYTGAATCTTMGACTATGGAAGATGAAGCAACAATATCTGGTGCTGAAAACCCAATGGAACCAAGTGGTGGCAGCAAATAAATTGAAGGAAAACATGGTCTTGCAGGTGTGGTCGTTTAGGGTTGATGAACAATTGTGTTTTGCACTTCTTCGTGTTGATCATCGACGATGATGGTATAGATATGTATAAGGATTGGGTTTGAGCCGCTTCAATCCCTAGGTCTAAAAAATCTTTAATTATATCGTGTACCAAACTGTTTCATTTATTTAAGGTTGGATCCTTGAGCCTCTTGTGTGCATTTTGGCTCAATTATGAGACGACTATGCTTTTTCTGTTCTCGGTTTGAAGTTTTAGATTCTTTTGTGAATGAAAAAGATGATTAAGAAATAATAGTCATAAATGTGTAATGGGTTGGTCACAAGCTACCCAAGAGTTATCAATGAGAACAAATTATTTACAGTTAAGAATAGAGCAAATGTTACATATATCTTACTCTCACATACTCTATATATACTGTATTTGTTTGATTTGATTTAGTCTGCTTTTAGCATTACGTCAAAAGTTTGATTTTACGTGATACAAAATGTAAGGGGCCGTTACCGAACACTTACCCGATAAACGCTTACTGATAAATTTAACACTATCATTTATTTAGCGGATAATATTTTAATCCACCAAAACGGTATCATATGCAACAATTTACCCGGTAAGCGCTTACCGTGGTAAGAGTTGTTGCTTTCACTTATCGGGTAAGACTCTTGGTTCTTGTCTCGTTCTTATCGGGTAAGATTCTTGATCCTTACCATATCCATCCAGTAAAGTAAAATGACTTAATGGTCACTTACTCGAGTAAGCATTTGGTTAACGGACATTAAATGTTGTTTGCTTTAGTGTAGGTTTATGAAACTGTTTTATGGACATTAAGCTTGAAAAAAATGATATGAGAAATATGCATGTGTCCACTATTTGGATTTATAGTTGATGAAATGCAGCATTTACCTTCAACTGCATGCATTCAGCATATGCTTTATGAATAAGTGATAAATGAAATAAATGGTGATTAATGTTTGTAAAGGGATTAATCAATGGAAACCATTTTAACTATTTGCATATTTAGTTGATGAATGAAAAATAGCTCTTTGATAATAAAATCATATCCCCAAGTTCAAATACAAGGAGGATTAAAAATCCCCTTATTACCACGGAAGTTCAAATATGATGACTTTGGGCTATCTGCAAAACAGGTGGTCGTCCTAGAATTAGTCGGCTCGTATAACGGGTTGGATATCTAAGTTAATAAAAAAAATCATATCATTGAATGTGTGTAATTATTATTATATAAGAGATCGGAGAAGAGAATCTGAAAAATAAACAGTTGTTGGATTAAAATAAATGAATTTAATTTTAAATAAATCGTAAATACTCCTGTTACTTACAATTGTCGAATTTAAATAAATGGAAAGGTTTTTAAGCTTGAGAAACCTTTGAGCCTTGAGGTTTTTGAAATAGCGAAAGTTTTTTGACGAAAGTGTTTTCGTAAGATTTTTTTATTAGAAGTCATAATTTCATGATCTATTTTTTGAATTTTTTTATATTTAATTAATTTTAATTTTATAGAATGGTATATATTTTTTGTATTTAATCAATTTTATTATGTGATGATATAATTAATAATTAAATACAAGAT
>NC_037538.1:13970840-13972666 GCF_001531365.2 Cynara cardunculus var. scolymus | reverse complement strand
AGATAAATATATTTTTATGTAAAATCAATACATAAATAAAATAACTAATATTTTTCTTGATATAAATAAACATGTTTTTTATAAACTTTTATTACGTTGATTTTTATAAATAAGAATATAAATGATATAAATTAAAAAGATTGGATCCTGAACCATAATGGTGGTGTTCGATTGGTTTGAGTTTGACTCCAAAGGTCATAAGTGTCTGAAGGTCCCAGTTTTAAATCCAAGAAGGAACAAAAATCCCCTTGTGGCCACAGAGGTTCAAATGCAATGACTCCGGGCTACCTGCAAAACATGTGGTCATCCTGGAATTAGTCGTCTCGTATAGCGAGTTAGATATCCATGTTAATAAAAAAAAAGATTGGATCCTGAAAAGTTTGAAAAAATTATAGAAAATCTTGAAACAATTTTTGTAAAATTGACGATTGTGTTATATAAAAAAGCTCCAGAAAACCTTAGGTTAAAAACTAACATACTCAAATGAAAAAATATTATGTCATATTACATTTACATTCATTAATCATTACACCAATTACATTAACTATATACATTTTAGTAAACTTAATTAGCATGTATCACTTGTTTGAAGCAAAAGAATGAGAATAAAACAATTTTTTTTAATTAACCTGTATATCCAACCTACTATGCAAGCCGACTAATTTCAGGACAATCACCCGCTTCACGAGTAGCGCGAAGTTATCGCATTTGAACATCTGTGGCCACAAGGGATTTTTATTCCTTCTTGAATTCGAAATGGGACCTCCAGAGACTTTTGATCTTTGGAGCCCAAGATCAAACCTATCGTGAATTGATTAATTTTCTTAAAATTGAAGTCCTTGGCCTCGATGACTTCTTGGAAACCTCCATGGTGGCGCGAGTTTTTGCAAGGAAAGGGTGTACCACTTCCTTTCAGAAGCGAATTTGCAGCCGAATGTGGAAGCTTAGAGACCCGTGGAAAGTTTGATGCCTTAATTTGCCAACTAGTTTTCGCCAAACATACTTAATTTATCAAGTAGCTTATATCAATCATAAGCTAGATTATCAGCCGGTTTGCCAAACAATGCCTAAATATTTACTTTCAAAAGTAAATATCTATTTTCTAATTCTACTCTTAGTTGTGAGATGAAAATAATTTCATTCTTTATAACTACGGGGTTGTTTACCAAACACTTACCGGTAAGTGTTTATCATAAAATTTAACATTATTATTTACTTACCGCATAAAATTTTAGTCCATCAAAACAGCATCGTATGCGATAGTTTACCTAGTAAGTGCTTACCGTGGTAAGAGTTGTCGCCCTCACTTACCGGGTAAGACTCTTGGTTCTTGTTTCGCTCTTACTGGGTAAGATTCTTGGTCCTTACCGTATTCATCAGGTGAGGTAACGCGACTTGGTAAACGCTTACCCAGATAAATGTTTGGTAAACGGCCCCTAAGGCTATAATTATCTTTTTATTAATTAAAAAAAAGTAATAATTAAGATCATAAAAATTATAAGTTATTTTTTTTAGATGGTAAAAATAGCATTTTAACCATTATTGATTATTGATGTCTTAAATCGAGTGAAAACATCAATAAAATAGAAAACAAAAAACAAGAAATTAGTGAAGGAATGTAAATAATGTAATTAACCGTTGATACGAAATTGCAAATTAATTAATTAATTAATTAATTACCCCAAAAATATCGAAGATTTTCGTTATCCTATGAAAAGGAAACAGCTCATGATTATCTCCTTCAATTCTACTCTTAATTCAACTCAACTTCTGCTTTCATTCCAAGTCTCCAAAACCCTCTCTTCTTCTTCTCCTTTCTACTTTCC
>NC_037538.1:13968553-13969980 GCF_001531365.2 Cynara cardunculus var. scolymus | reverse complement strand
TATCTGGTGCTGAAAACCCAATGGAACCAAGTGGTGGCAGCAAATAAATTGAAGGAAAACATGGTCTTGCAGGTGTGGTCGTTTAGGGTTGATGAGCAATTGTGTTTTGCACTTCTTCGTGTCGATCATCGATGATGATGGTATAGATATGTATAAGGATCGGGTTTGGGCGGCTTCAATCCCTAGGTCTGAAATCTTTAACTGAATCGTGTACGATAACTGGTCACTTATTTAAGGTTGGATCCTTGAGCCTCTTGTACGCATTTTGGTTCAATTATGAGACTACTATGAATGTGTAATGGGTTGGTCACAAGCTAGCCAAGTTCAGTTATCAATGAGAACAAATTATTTACACTCAAGAATAGAGCAAATGCTACATATCTCTTACTCTTACATACTCTACTTTACATAGACTTACTGTATTGTTTGATTTGATTTCGTCTGCTTTTAGCATTACGTCAAAAGTTTGATTTTACCAAAGTAACGTATTAATTTCCGAACTATAATCAATAAACTTATTTCGAATACGATTCCGTCATTTTTCAGAATTTTGTTTGGGTAGAATTACATGATACAAAATGTAAGGGGCTGTTATCAAACACTTATCCGGTAACCACTTACCGATAAATTTAACACTATCATTTACTTAGCGGATAATATTTTAATCCACCAAAACGGTATCATATGCAACAATTTACCCAGTAAGCGCTTACCGTGGTAAGAGTCGTTGTCTTCACTTACCGGATAAGACTTTTGGTCCTTGTCTCGCTCTTATCGGGTAAAATTCTTGATTCTTACCATATTCATCCGGTAAGGTAAAATGACTTGATGATCACTTACCCGAGTAAGCGTTTGGTAGACGACCCTAGGTATGGTTTGCTTTAGTGTAGGTTTATGAAACTGTTTTATGGACATTAAGCTTGAAAAAAATGATATGAGAATTATGCATGTGTCCACTATTTATTTGCATGTATAGTTGATGAAATGCAGCATTCAGCTTCAACTGCATGCATTCAGCTTCAACTGCATGCATTCAGCATATGTTTTATGAAGAAGTGATGAATGAAATAAAGGGTGATTAATGTTTGTAAAGGGATTAATCAATGGAAATTAACCATTTTAACCATTTGCATATATAGTTGATGAATGAAAATAAATAGCTCTTTGATAATAAAATTATGTCATTGTATGTGTGTAATTATTATTATATAAGAGATCGGAGTAGAGAATCTGGAAAATAAAGAGTTATTGGATTAAAATAAATGAATTTAGTTTTGAAAACCCGTAAATACTCCTGTTATTTATAATTGTCGAATTAAAATAAATGGAATGGTTTCTGAAATAGCGAAAGATATTTGATGAAATGTTTTTCGTAAGATTTTTTTTATTAGAAGTCATAATTTCATGATCTATTTTTTGAATTTTTT
>NC_037538.1:13965831-13968158 GCF_001531365.2 Cynara cardunculus var. scolymus | reverse complement strand
ACGTTGATTTTTATAAATAAAAATATAAATAATATAAATTAAAAAGATTGGATCCTGAGTAAAAACTAACATACTCAAATGAAAAAATATTATGTCATATTACATTTATTAATATAGCAATCAAAAGAAAAGAGTGGAACAATCAAAACTATTGTATTACGAGCTAATCTGATCTCTAACATTCTTAATGAGATCCTGAGATGTTAGAATAAAGCAATTAAATAAGGAAATTTAAAGGCAGAAAGAATCAAAGGAATGTTAACGAACCTGGTAAAGATTGATCGTTGAATTATATGTTTCAAAGGTAGAATCTAGATGTCATATTATTAGTCAATATAGTTAGTTACCAAAAAAGACAAATATAACAATTTATAAAGATTTTGTAAATTAAGTAAAAATTAAATTTATATGTTTCTTTCATTTCATATAAATAAAACTTTGATTTATATTTTAATAGAATATTTAATTTAAACACTTTTTTTGAAAAATTATTAATTAATCAACCAAAATATGTAAGATTGACCCATTTTTTTTTACTAAGGGGCTGTTTGTTTGGCTCTTAATGGTTACATTAAGAGCCAACTTCTTAATCGGTAAGAGGTTAGGATTGTTTGACAAAAAAAAAACCCTCTCAATGATGACAATAACCTCTTAACCATTTTGCATCTACTACCTCACTAAACCATTCAGATGTTGATTTTTCCAACTCTGCCCTCTCAAGCCGTTCTTCACATCGCATCCCCCCTCCATGGTTCCAGTCGCCGGCCGTCTCCATTCGCCGGTCTTCCCCCTCCCATCGTCGGTCTTCCCCCTCCCATCGTCGGTCTTCCATTCGCCGCCCCTACTGCTTCCCGCCGCTCTCTCCTCCCACGCGAGATCCTCGTTCCTCATCCCACTCGATCGTGTTCTCCAGCATCTTCTCCATCGTCTCTGTTGTCTTCTACATCGTCTCCCACTCGATTTCAGGTATTTCCCTTTTGTCTCCTTTTTCCTTCTCTCTGCAATCACAATGTCGATGAACATAGGGTTGTTTGAATGAGATAATCGATTTGATCGTTGGTGGATTAGGGCTGTTTGAATGAACTTAGGGCTGTTTGAATTAGATAATCGATTTGATCGTTGGTGGATTAGGGCTGTTTAAATGAACCGACTGTTTGAATTAGGGCTGTTTGAATTGGTCGATTTGATCGTTGGTGGATTAGGATTGTTTGGTGGATTAGGGCTGTTTGAATGAAAGAGTAGAGGCAATGAGAAGAGGGGTAAAATGGTAATTTGTTGTCATTCAGAGAACATTTACCAAACAACCATATTTCATTCAGCACTTAACCATTCTGACTATCTTAACGATTCTGGCCACTTAATCATTCTGCACTAAATCATTCAGCAACTGCCAAACATCCCCTAATATTATATATAATGATTATGTAAAATCATCATAATGTAGATATTTTTTAAAATTTGTATTTGGTTATACAAATCCAATTTTTTTAACATCATATACAAAATAATAATAAATCAAACTGAAATCTATCAATTAACATATTCCATTATATAATTTTTTTAGAATATGATCGGTTAATTAACATAGTAGTGAATTATTTTATATGTATTATGAAATATTAAATAGTATTAATTCTAAAACATGTATTTTTTGGTCATGTTATAATTTTCAACTAGCTTATCAACTAGTTTTCGTCAAACATACTTAATTTATCAAGTAGCTTATATCAATCATAAGCTAGATTATCAGCCAGTTTGTCAAACAATGATTAAGTAATCACTTTCAAAAATAAATATTTATTTTCTAATTCTACTCTTAATTATGAGATGAAAATAATTTCATTATGTATAACTAATGGGCCATTTACCAAATACTTACCCGGTAAGTGTTTATCGTAAAATTTAACATTATTATTTACTTACCGGATAAGATTTTAGTCCACCAAAACGTCATCGTATGCGATAATTTACCCGGTAAGTGCTTACCGTGGTAAAAGTTTTTCGCCCTCACTTACCGGATAAGACTCTTGGTTCTTGTCCAGCTCTTATAGCGTAAGATTCTTGGTACTTACTATATTCATCCGGTGAGGTAACGCGACTTGGTAAGTGCTTACCCAGATAAACGTTTGGTAAATGGCCCCTAATTAAGGCTACAATTATCTTTTTATTAATTAAAAAAATGTAAAAACTAAGATTTTAAAAGTTATAAGTTATATATTTTGAGATGTTAAAAATAGCATTTTAACCATTATTGATTATTGATGTCTTAAATCGAGTGAAAACATCAATAAAATAGAAAACAAAAAACAAGAAATTAGTGAAGGAAT
>NC_037538.1:13963743-13964801 GCF_001531365.2 Cynara cardunculus var. scolymus | reverse complement strand
TTTACATTCAACTGCATGCATTCAGCATATGTTTTATAAACAAGTGATAAATGAAATAAATGGTAAATGAGCAATCCATTAATGTTTGTAAAGGGTTGATGAACAATTGTGTTTTGCACTTCTTCGTGTTGATCATCGACGATGATGGTATAGATATGTATAAGGATTGGGTTTGAGCCGCTTCAATCCCTAGGTCTAAAAAATCTTTAATTATATCGTGTACCAAACTGTTTCATTTATTTAAGGTTGGATCCTTGAGCCTCTTGTGTGCATTTTGGCTCAATTATGAGACGACTATGCTTTTTCTGTTCTCGGTTTGAAGTTTTAGATTCTTTTGTGAATGAAAAAGATGATTATGAAAATAATAGTCATAAATGTGTAATGGGTTGGTCACAAGCTACCCAAGAGTTATCAATGTGAACAAATTATTTACACTTAAGAATAAAGCAAATGTTACATATATCTTACTCTACTTTATATAGATTTACTGTATTTGTTTGATTTGATTTAGTCTGCTTTTAGCTTTACGTCAACAGTTTGATTTTACCATAGTAACGTATCAATTTCCGAACTACAATCACATAAACTTATTTTGAATACGATTCCGTCATTTTTCAGAATTTTGTTTGGGTAGAATAACATGATAGAAAATGCTTACCCGGTAAGCGCTTACCAATAAAAGTGAACACTATAATTTCTTTTTAATACGTAAAATTTTAGTATATCAAAACATATCGAATTCAACAATTTATTGGGTAAGCGCTTACCTGGGTAAGAGTAGACATCCTCATTTACCAGATAAGACTCTCCATCTTTCTCATCGCTTTTACTCGGTAAGATTCTTGGCTCTTTTCATGTTTATTCAAGGAGGAAATTTATTCGTTAAACACTTACCAAGTAAGTGTTTAGTAACGTGTCCTAATTAAGTACGTGTGGTTTGCACAATTAGTGTAGGTTTATGAAACTGTTTTATGGACATTAAGCTTGAAAGAAATGATATGAGAATTATGCATATTTGCATATATAGTTGATGAAGTAAAAAAATGCAGCATTTACAT
>NC_037538.1:13958980-13963112 GCF_001531365.2 Cynara cardunculus var. scolymus | reverse complement strand
TTGGGTTGGGTTGGGTTGAAAATTTTCAAACCGTCAACATTGGGTTGGGTTGTTAAAACTGCTCCAAACCGATCAACCCGGGCCGTGAGCACCCCTAGTTGATGAAGTAAAAAAATGCAGCATTTACATTCAACTGCATGCATTCAGCATATGTTTTATAAACAAGTGATAAATGAAATAAATGGTAAATGAGCAATCCATTAATGTTTGTAAAGGGATTAATCAATGGAAACCAAACTCGTATAACGAGTTGGATATTCAGGTTAATAAAAAAAAATCATGTTGTATGTGTGTAATTATTATTATTATATATAACAGATCAGAGCGAAAAATCTGAAAAATAAACAGTTTTTGGATTAAAATAAATGAATTTAATTTTGAAAAACTGTAAATACTCCTGTTATTTACAATAGTCGAATTAAAATAAATGGAAAGGTTTTTAGGCTTGAGAAACCTTTGAGCCTTGAGGTTTTTGAAATAGCGAAAGTTTTTTGACGAAATGTTTTTCGTAAGATTTTTTATTAGAAGTCATAATTTCATGATCTATTTTTTGAATTTTTTATATTTAATTAATTTTAATTTTATAGAATGTTATAATTTTTTTGTATTTAATCAGTTTTATTATGTGATGATATAATTAATAATGAAATACATGATTAAAGGGTCGTTTATCAAACATTTACCCAGCAAACGTTTACCGAGAAAATTTAACACTATCATTGATTTATCGGGTAAAATTTTAGTCCACCAAAACGGTATCGTATGAAACAATTAACCCGGTAAGCGCTTAACGTGGTAAGAATCGTCGCTCTCACTTACCGGGTAAGATTCTTGGTCCTTGTCTCGCTCTTACTGGGTAAGATTTTTGGTCCTTACCATATATTTATCCGGCAAGGTAATATGACTTGGTGTTTACTTATCCGAGTAAGCATTTGGTAAACGGCCCCTAAGTTATAATTTAATTTAAGTTTAATAACGAAATAATTTATTTTGGTTTAATAATATAACATTTTATAAATATAATAATTAAATATTTTGTTAGAACTCAATGATTATCCTAATTATATTTTAGATTTTTTATATTTAAAATGAGATGTTTATCCAGTATTTGATGATGTTTATCTGCAGTTAGTTACACAAATTCATATATGGAGCTTTAATAAGTTGTATTTACGCACAATCTACTTGTAATCGTAAGTTGTAAGTAATATGCATTAATAAATCGTACTTTACGTTTAAAAAGTATTTTTTAAGAGTTTTTGTCAAATGTTTTACAATATATTATTGATTATGTGTTTTTAAGAAATTACAATAATGATTTTATTTTTGAATAAAATATAAATTTGTAGATATCATAAAAATTTGAAAAATATATATATCAATGTTAATATCAAATCAACTATTTAAAAGTTCTCATTCTTTATGTAATTTCTTTAATTACTTTTTATTATAATTTAATTTAAATTTAATAATGAACTAATTTATTTTTGGTTTAAAATTATAAATTTTATAAATATAATAATTAAGAATTCTGTTAAAATTCAATGATTATCCTAATTATATTTTAGATTTTTTATATTTAAAATAAGATGTTTATCTTGTATTTAATTATGTTTATCTGCAGTTAATCATACGAATTCAGATATGAAGCTTTAATAAGTTGTACTTACGCACAATATACTTGTAATCTTAAGTTTTAAGTAATATGCATTAATAAACAGTATTTTACGCATAAAAAATGGTTTTTAATAGTTTTTGTCAAATGTTTTATAATATAGTATAGATTTATGTGTTAAATCCAGTGAAAACATCAATAAAACAGAAAACAAGAAATTAGTGAAGGAATATAATTAACCGATTGATACGAAATTGCAAATTAATTAATTAATTAATTACCCCAAAAGTATCGAAGATTTTTCATAATCTTATGAATAGGAAACAGCTAACGATTATCTCCTTCAATTCTACTATTAATTCAACTCAACTTCTGCTTTCCTTCCAAGTCTCCAAAACCCTCTCTTTTTCTTCTTTCTTTCTCTTCCAAGATGCAACCTCTCGTTATGGTTCTCATCACAACCCAAAGGAACGCAGCCGTCATCGGCCATCAATGGCGGCCAAACAAAAAATGTCCTACGAAAAGAGGTGCAGGAGGAACATTGCCACATTCGTGGGTTTGATGGGGTTTCAAGACGATCATCCCACTGTTACAACTCAACTATTGCTCCAAGAACTGCGTCAGATCAAAGGAAAACAATCAACGGTGATAGCAGGTTCAAGAATCAGAAGGATTACTTTCAAGTTGGATGGAGAAGTATCTGTTATCCAACAAGATTCAACAACGGTTCTTGAACCCCACATTTCGATGAAGTTTCCAGCGATAGTAATGATGGTAATATGGAAATCATGATAACAGAAATAGACAATTCAAGGAAGTTTCTGCCAGAACTAGGAAACCCTAGTTTTGATGATCAGATGGTGATGAATGAAGACGAGGGTGATCACAATGTCATCGGGAATCAGGGAAACACTGGTGGCGCCGGCGTGTGAGAGAGAGGGAAGGAGCCAAGGCGTGCTTCCCCTGATTCCTCCCCCACTTTCTTTCTTTCTTTCTTCTCTCTCTGCATCAAACCAAAGTTATTTGTGAGATTCTTTCTGTGAATTCATCAGACAATATCACCATTAAGTTTTCTTCTTCAATTCAAGGTATATATCGTTAATTTGATTGTCGTTTCAAGTGTTCCTGTAAAATTAATCAGTTGATTTGGAATTTGTGTTTGAATAACCGGATTCCACCTGGATATTTCATTCGATTCCTGTTTACTGTTTTGGTAATATTTCGATTTGGATTACAGAACCTGATTTGTAGGCTGTTGTTTACGCTTTGTACGCTTGTTGATCCGAATTGTTTAATGATTCTTGCTTCTGACATGATTGATATGAATATGCAGCTACTGATTTCAGATCCTCTGGCCATTGATCCGTTGTAGTAACAATTCATTGAAACGGTTCCTTTTTGGACGTTTATTTCGGATCCAGTAACGAACAACATGGAAAGAGCTCGTGATTCATTCAAGAGAAGGAAGGAGAAGAAAATCCAAAGGCAATCTGGCGGTGGAGGTGGTAGAGTGAAAGATGAATCAGAACTTAAGTAACAACAACAACAATCAGATGTTGCCGTGGAAATCCGAAGCTCAACAACAAGTATACAGTTCTGGCCGAAACTTCCTTGAATCGTCTGTTTCTGTTATCATGACTTCCATATTACCATCATTACTACCGCTCGAAACTTCATTGAAATGCGGGGGTTCAAGAACCGTTGTTGAATCTTGTTGGATAACAGATACTTCTCCATCGAACTTGAAAGTAATCCTTCTGATTCTTGAACCTGCTATTACCGTTGATTGTTTTCCTTTGATCTGACGCAGTTTTTGGAGCAATAGTTTAGTTGTAACGGTGGGATGATCGTCTTGAAACCCCATCAAATCCAAGAATGTGGCAATGTTCCTCCTGCACCTCTTTTCGTTGGACTTTTTCTGTTTGGCCGCCATTGATGGCCGATGAGGGCTGCCTTTCTTTGGCTTGTGATCATGAGAACTGGAACGAGAAGGTTGCATCTTGGAAGAGAAGTAAAGGAGAAGAAGAAGAGAGGGTTTTGGGAAAGCAGAAGTTGAGTTGAATTAAAAGTAGAATCGAAGGAGATAATCATGAGCTGTTTCCTTTTCATAGATTATGAAAATCTTCGATATTTTTGGGATAATTAATTAATTAATTAATTTGCAATTTGGTATCAACCGTTAATTATATTCTTTCACTAATTTCTTGTTTTCTGTGTTTTCACTGGATTTAAGACATAAATCTCTACTATCTATACTATCTTATAAAGCATTTGTTTAAAACTCTTAAAAACTCTTAAACCCGTTCATCCATATCCGATTTCATCTCATATCTGAACACAATCAAATACAAGATAAACATCTCATTTTAAATATAAAAAATCTAAAATATAATTAGTATAATCCTTAAATTCTAACAGAATACTTAATTATTACCTTTATAAAATTTATAATATTAAACCAAAAATAAATTGTTTTATTATTAAACTTAAATTAAATTATATAAAAAAAATATATTC
>NC_037538.1:13921154-13952190 GCF_001531365.2 Cynara cardunculus var. scolymus | reverse complement strand
AAGATAATAATTAAGTATTCTGTTATAACTCAATGATTATCCTAATTATATTTTAGATTTTTTATATTTAAAATGAGATGTTTATCCTGTATTTGATTATGTTTATCTGCAAGTAGTTATACGAATTCAGATATGAAGCTTTAATAAGTTGTACCTACGCACAACTTACGTGTAATATTGAGTTTTAAGTAATATGCATTAATAAACAGTATTTTACATATAAAAAGTGGTTTTTAAGAGTTTTTGTCAAATGATTTATAATATAGAATATTTTTTTAATATATAATTTAATTTAAGTTTAATAATAAAATAATTTATTTTTGGTTTGATATTATAAATTTTATAAAGATAATAATTAAGTATTCTGTTAGAATTTAATGATTATATTAATTACATTTTAGATTTTTTATATTTAAAGTAAGATGTTTATCTTGTATTTGATTGTGTTTATCTGCAGTTAGTTACACGAATTCAGATATGGGATGAAATCGAATAGGGATGAACGGGTTTTACAGTTTTAAGAGTTTTTAAGAGTTTTAGACAAATGCTTTATAAGATAGTATAGATATAGATTTGACAAAAACTCTTAAAAATCATTTTTTATGCATGAAGTACTGTTTATTGATGTATATTACTTAAAATTCAAAATTACAAAGTGATTTTGGTAAGTACAACTTATTAAAGCTTCATTTTTAAATTCGTGTAACTAACTGCAGATAAACATAATCAAATACAGGATAAACATCTATTTTAAATATAAAAAATCTAAAATATAATTAAGATAAGTATGAAGTTTCTAACCGATTGTTCGATTATTATCTTTAATAAAAATTATATTATTAAACCAAAAATAAATTATTTTGATATTAGACCTAAATTAAATTATAATAAAATTTTGAATTATAGAAGTTACACCAAAAAAACGAGAACTATTAAATAGTTAATTTAATACTAACATCGATTTTATTTTTTTATGGTATATTTAAATTTATGTTTCGTTCAAAAATAAAAGCATTATTGCTTTCTCAAAACCACATAAAATCGTATTATATCGATAGAGACAAATAATAAAAAGTAAACATTAAAATGGAGATGTATCTTGTTGCATTGCGGGAATATCCTTCTAGTAATCAGTAATGGTTAAAATGCTATTTTTACTGCCTTAAAATAAATAACTTATAATTTTTAAAATTTGTAATTATTACATTTTTTTAATTAATAAAAAGATAGTTGTAGTCTTGGGGGCCGTTTACCAAACATTTATCTGGGTAAGCACTTACCAAAGTCGTGTTACCTCACCGAATCTTACCCGATAAGAGCTAGACAAGGACCAAAAGTCTTACCCGGTAAGTGAGGACGACAACTCACTACAAGAAAATCAGATTTATAGGACACTCACAATTACTAAGCGTCCTAATAGATATTCTTATAAGACTAAGTTTATAGGACCAAAAAAATAAAGCGTCCTTTTTAAAGGCGTTGTAATAAGTTTATATGATGTTTTTTTGATGTCGTAATAAGTTTTTTAAGACATTTTTAATATAAAATGTCTCATTAGCAACTTTATAAGATACTTTTTGAAAATTTATCCAATAAAAACAAATGTCCTATAAAAAATTGAGTTTATATGACACTTTCTCAATAGTGTCCTATAAAATTGTTAATGCGACACTTTGAATTAAAAATGTCCTAAAAAAACTTTTTAAGATTCCTAAAAACGTCATATAAACTTATTACAACACATTTAGATATGATACTTTATATTTTGGTCCTATAAATTAAGTCCTATAAAACGGTCTATTGGGACGCTTAGAGATTGATGGTGTTCTATAAACCCAATTTTGTTGTAGTGACTATTACCACGGTAAGCACTTACCAGGCAAACTATCGCATACGATACTGTTTTGATGGACTAAAATTTTATCCGGTAAGTAATTAATAATAATGTTAAGTTTTATGATAAGCACTTACCGGGTAAGTGATTGGTAAACAGCCCCTTAGTTAAAGAGAATGAAATTATTTTCATCTCATAATTAAGAGTAGAATTAGAAAATATATATTTACTTTTGAAAGTAAATACTTAAGCATTGTTTGGCAAACTGGTTGATAATCTAGCTTATGATTGTTATAAGCTACTTGATAAATTAAATATGTTTGGCGAAAACTAGCTGATAAGCTAGTTAAAAATTATAAAATGATCAAAAAATACATGTTTTAGAATTAATAGTATTTAATATTTCATAATACATATAAAATAATTCACTAATATGTTAATTAACAGATCATATTTAATATATATATATATATATATATATATATTATGGAATATGTTAATTAGTTAGTTGGGCATTCTAAAAGAGTGAAATGCATCTTCAATTTACTCATTCGTTTTGCCTCTTATCGTTATCATCTCCCCTTATAGATCATGTTGGAACCATTTATGGTATTAAAAAAATTTGTGCATGGACACAAACTGGTATAATGTTATCGATTTTTCATTTGAGTTACAGGGTAAGGTTTTAGTCAATTAAAGTGTCATCGTATGTAACATTTTAATCTTGCAAATGCTTACCGTCTAAGATTCGTCACTATCACGTACTTACCGAGTAAGAGTAGGTCGTTGTCATCAAATGTATTCACTAGAATTCTGTTTCTTCCTTCATTATAATTATTTGGACAACATAATTGATTTTCATGCTTATGTACAATAAAGTTCAGCTCAATTCCTTATTTGTTACATTGCACTTGATTACATCCGTTACATCGGATGGGTACTCAACTAATAGGAATCGAGATTTAAATATTTCTAAGGGCTCCCTTGGAAGATCGAATGTTTAAATATAAATTTTATATTTTTTAAGAATAATTGCACTAATTTTTAGTTGTAGGTTTATTAGAAAATTTGACATCCCGCTACATTGTGCGAGTACACAACTAGTATAACAATAATTACACACATACAATGATATGATTTTATTATGAAATAGCTATTTTGCATTCATCAACTGTATATGCAAATAGTTAAAATGGTTTCCATTGATTAATCCCTTTACAAACATTAATCACCATTTATTGCATTCATCACTTCTTTACAAAACATATGCTGAATGCATGCAGTTGAAGGTAAATGCTGCATTTTTTTACTTCATCAACTATATATGCAAATATGCATAATTCTCATATCATTTCTTTCAAGCTTAATGTTCATAGAACAGTTTCATAAACCTACACTAAAGCAAACTACACTTAGGGTCCGTTTACTAGATACTTACCTGGTAAGCACTTATTAGTAAAATTCAATATTATTATTTATTTACTGGGTAAGATTTTAGTCAACAAAAACGACTTTCTATGCAACAATTTACCCGGTAAGAGTTGACCGTGGTAAGATTCATTGCCCTCACTTACCGGATAAGATTCTCAGTCATTGCCTCGTTCTTACACTTACCGGGTAAGACTCTCAGTCCTTGCCTCGTTTTTACCGGGTAAGATTTTTGGTCCTTATCATATTCATCTGATAAAGTAATATAACTTGGTAAGCGCTTACCAAATAAGCATTTGGTCATGTAATTCTACCAAAAATAATTGGATTCGTATTCAAAATAAGTTTATGTGATTAAAGTTCGGAAATTAATACATTACTTTAGTAAAACCAAACTTTTGACGTAATGCTAAAATTAAGCAGACGAAATCAAATCAAACAAATACAGTAAGTCTATATAAAGTAGAGTAATCTATATGTAACATTTGCTTTATTCTTATGTGTAAATAATTTGTTCACATTGATAACTCTTGGGTAGCTTGTGACCAACCCATTACACATTTATGACTATTATTTCTTAATCATCTTTTTCATTCATAAAACAATCTAAAACTTCAAACCAAGAGCAGAAAAAGCATAAAGTAGTCTCATAATTGAACCAAAATGCGCACAAGAGGCTCAAGGATCCAACCTTAAATAAATGAACAGTTACGTACACGATTCAGTTAAAGATTTCAGACCTAGGGATTGAAGCGCCCCAATCCTTATACATATCTATGCCATCATCATCGATGATCGGCACGAAGAAGTGCAAAACACAATTGCTCATCAACCCTAAACGACCACACCTGCAACACCATGTTTTCCTTCAATTTATTTGCTGCCACCACTTGGTTCCATTGGGTTTTCAGCACAAGATATTGTTGCTTCATCTTCCATTGTCTAAGATTCAGTGTTGACTTTCGAAGCTCAGGGTCAAACACCCACACCTTCATGTCTTCTTGCCCAATAAGTCTCTCTTTCTCTGGTGCCGTCAAGAAGTCTTGATATTTATCTGGTATTATTGGCATCAGCAGACGGCCTTCTTTGAAGTTAACATCTGATTTTGTCAGCCGCTTCTCTAACACCAACACACTACTCTCCCATGAACCACCGATGTTTCTTATAAAATCCCTTAACAACTCTCCGGCGCCACCATTGCTTCCCTGATTCTCGATGACATTGCGATCACCCTCGTCTTCATTCATCGCCATCTGATCATCAAAACTAGGGTTTCCTAGTTCTGGCAGAAACTTCCTTGAATCGTCTGTTTCTGTTATCATGATCACTTCCATCTTACCATCGTTACTACCGCTGGCAACTTCATTGAAATGTGGGGATTCAAGAACCGTCGTTGAATCTTGTTGGATAACAGATACTTCTCCGTCGAACTTGAAAGTAATCCTTCTGATGCTTGAACCTGATATTACCGTTGATTGTTTTCCTTTCATCTGACGCAGTTTTTGGAGCAGTAGTTCGGTTGTAACAGTAGGATGATCGTCTTGAAACCCCATCAAGTCCAAGAATGTGGCAATGTTCCTCCTGCACCTCTTTTCTTTGGATTTTTTCTGTTTGGCCGCCATTGATGGCCGATGACGGCTGCTTTTCTTTGGCTTGTGATGAGAACTGGAACAAGAAGGTTGCATCTTGGAAGAGAAGGAAAGGAGAAAGAAGAAGATGAAGAGAGAGTTTTGGAGACTTGGAATGAAAGCAGAAGTTGAGTTGAATTAAGAGTAGAATTGAAGGAGATAATTGTTAGCTGTTTCCTTTTCATAGGATTATGAAAATCTTCGATATTTTTGGGATAATTAATTAATTTGCAATTTCGTATCAACGGTTAATTATATTCCTTCACTAATTTCTTATTTTTTGTTTTCTATTTTATTGATGTTTTCACTCCATTTAAGACATCAATAATCAATTATGGTTAAAATGCTATTTTTACTGCCTCAAAATAAATAACTTATAATTTTTAAAATCTATAATTATTACGTTTTTTGATTAATAAAAAGATAATTGTAGCCTAAAGAACGTTTACCAAATGTTTATCTGAGTAAACACTTATCAAGAATCTTATCCGATAAGAACGAGAAAATGACCAAAAATCTTACCCGGTAAGTAAGGGCGATAACTCTTAACACGGTAAACACTTACCGGGTAAATTATCGCATACGATCCTGTTTTGGTGGACTAAAATCTTATCCGGTAAGTAAATAATAATGTTAAATTTTACGATAAACATTTACCAGGTAAGTGTTTGGTAAACGGTTCTTTAGTTATGGAGAATGAAATTCTTTTCATCTCATAATTAATAGCAAAATTAGAAAATAAATATTTACTCTTAAAAGTGAATACTTGAGCATTGTTTGGCAAAATTGCTGCTAATTGAAAAACAAATATTTATAGATTATACATTACCTTAGATAGTTGCCTACCTTAAAAGACAAAGCGTAAAACAATATGTTGAAATTGATTCTCATCTGACATTTTTCAGTGTTGAAAATAACTGAAATCGAATAACCGACTTGAACTGAAATTCGATTTGAATTAAACGGCTTTGGACTATTCGGTTTTCGGGTTAAACGGTTTCGTTAATCGAAGAAAGGATCTTATTCGGTTCGGTTTTCGGTTAACCAAAAACTTATTTGGTTTCATTTATAAATTTCACTTGCTTACCTCACGGGCATGCTTGTAATTTCAACAAAAATCTCAGGGCAATGGCTCTTCTCCTATCTCTAAAACCACCGTCACCACCGCCATCGTCGCCGCCCCTCCTCCTTTCCCCTCTCACCTCCTCCCTATTTCCACACACAGTCAAACCTTCTAAATCCCACCACCACCGTCAAACCCGCTTCTCCTTCTCCTACAGTAGCCGAAACCCACCGGAAACAGACTGCCCGGTCCCACCAGAGCAACAACCCATCAACGAGTACCAATCTCTCTCCACCTCCTCCCCTTTCTCCTGGGCGTCCGGTGACTTTGTCGAATACTGCTCACGGTTGCTCGCCACCGGTGTTGGATTCGCTCTGTTCGTGGGCCTTCCCGTTTCGTGGTACGGATCGGTCGGTGTCGGGTGGGAACCTATTCAACGGATCCTGGGAGCCGTATGCAGTGGGATCTTTGCGGTTACCCTTGCTGTTGTGAGGATGTATTTGGGTTGGGCGTACGTCGGCAACAGATTGCTCAGTGCCACTGTTGAATGTATGTATACTTACTTTCATCCCATTATTTTTCCAGTAATTTGGATGATTCTGAATTTCGGATTCCATATGAAACTGAAGCATATATGCAATCCTTATGATCATCACAGAATCACCCAAAAGTCCAAATTTCGAACCATAAAAGTTTGGGGCCTTCTAATCTGAAGAGTAGATAATGAAGTATGGTGTTGAGCATCTGTGATTAAATGGGCATTTAACCTTTATGATATCATAATGTTGATTTGATTGGTTTTAAGGGTGTAAATGGTATGATTTACGATTATAAGAAGATCATTGTAGTTTTCATGAAGATGGTACTCCACTATATGAATCATCAAAGTTTAAACCTTGGGATATCTACTTTCCTTCTGAACTAGAAGATGATGTAGCAAATACAGTGACCCGATTTAGAAGATGAAATAGAAGCGTAGCACTGTTTCCTGTTTCAAACCTAACTCATTCCATTTAATGCTAACCTGTATAAGCATTTGCACAATATGATACTTAGCAGATTTGGGGTTAAAAAGTTAGGAGAAAGAACGTATATTGTCGGAAAAAATGTTCAATATCCCTTTAAAAGCATCCTGTAGTTTGAAGTGCATTTAGTGTGTAAATTTGTGTAGTATCTTGATTAAAATCAGAAAGCAAAATATAAATGAAACCACAGCATCATGAGAAGATACAAATATACGTCATGTATATCATTTTCTTGAACGAAAATGATGTATATGGTTGGTGTCGGAATCTACGCTTATGGAGCCACACCCTGAACTCAACGTGTATATATATGAATGGTACAACTGCTAGACATCCAGCATACAGGAATTAGGATGAAATAGCTATGGAATTAATAAGTTCTCTTCCCTTTCTTCATCTGGTTGTTAGTGCTGTGAGTTCAAATTTATGTTTTTCTTTGTGAATGTACAGATGAAGAGACCGGATGGTACGATGGACAGGTAATTTCTTTACAAATCGTGTTCGCATGCATCCATTTCAATAGGGCCAACTTACGAAAACTCGTATCATTACAGAGGTCAGATTTGAGCCATGAAAACACATTTTCTATGCAAAAGGAACTTGTAACGGGAAACTGTTAAGCGGAATTTCTTGTAAATAAATTTTGGGTGTCTCGTGTAATTTCATGTGCTATCTTTTTGTTGTTACGGAAATCTGAAAGAAGCTTTTGCATCTCAATTTGATGTGGTTTCGCCGGATCTTTTGCTATGCTTATCTACAAAATTTTGCAAGTTATGTATGATAACAGATTTGGGTGAAGACTGCTGAAGTGCTTGCTCGGGATCGGCTTCTAGGATCATTTACTGTAAGCGATTCATTCTTTTTTATATTTTTGGTATTGATATTTGACCGATAATCAAACCCTTCTATGGAAATCGTTTAAGTTATCATATAAGTTCTAGTTTTCATGGGTCGATCCATGCGGACCCCACATGAGTCTTCCTTCAACCATCAGAAATTCGAAGTTGAAAACTCTTGTGTGGAGGTTGACTTGTGTTTTGTGGTCCAGGTGAAGCCAGTGCTCAACAGACTAAAGAACACGTTGGTAACTCTTGCGCTATCTCTGTTCATGTTCATCGTGCTTCTTATTAACACGGAAGGCAGCCAAAAGGAGGCCAACATCATCACATCCGGTGCTGAAACGGGCGGCAGAGCAGTGGCAGGCGTGTACAACGATGAGTCGGCAAGATCATTTGAACCGGAAGCATTTTGTGGTCCATCCATGGCTGAATAGAATGTGAAGTTGCTGATGTACATATGGATACAGGCAACAATAGATTATTATCATATAGCTATCTTTGTATAGGTTTACACCATGGGATTCTTTGATTTAACCAATTAAGCTGCTGCGACACGAACAAGTGCAAAACACAGTTGATTTACGTCACCATGAAACGACCAAACCTGCATCACCATAGCCTCTAAGCCACGAAGACGATGACTTATAAACTTGTTCAACACCACCTCTGTGACTTCGTATCTAGCACCACAATTGTTCTTCTTTGCTATCTGCATGCAACCGTTCTGGACTTGAAGTTCAAAAGAAGGAAGTTAACGTGGGTCTTGGTAATTATTCATCTGGACGGTTTGCACATGTATGTATAAATAATTGAAGATGTTTGTTGGTTTTTATGTACTCGTGCTTTCTATGCATATATCATATAAATTGCTTACAAATTACTTGCATGTACATGTGTTTTCCATCCAGATTAATGGTTATGAGGGTGTTTCTTTGTTTTTCATTTTGTATGGTTTTCCCTGACCCTTGGATTCTGGTGAGAAGTATTAAGAGATCTCTACCCTTGGATTAATTTTGATTGAATATTAACATTGATGAGGTGCACCAAGATGCATCGGATCAATTTTCTTATGAAGCACAATTCAAGGGCGTGTATGAGATTAAAAGTGATCAAGGGTTCAAAGATCTCTTCTTACGTTTCTCATCGTAACTTCTCTTCTCACATGATCATTTATCATATACATTGTGTGTTGGGTTCCTGTGAGAATGGAAGTTATGTTGAAAATGATAAGAAGTGATCTTCATCTTTATATCAATTCTAATTAAAGATCAATGCAAATCATTAAGATGCATCTCATCAATTCTTATGATAAGCGCAATTCATGTGGTGGGGGTGAGATTAAAAGTGATGGAGGGTCAGATCCCTTCTTAACTCATTCTCACACGATCCTTCGTTTCTCTCTCTCTCTCTCTCTCTCTATATATATATATATATGGTTAGGTTCCTTTGAGAAATGAGAAGCATAAGAAGTGATATCCACCATTGAATTAATGTTAATTAAATGTCAACACTAATGAGATGCATCAAGATTCATCGGATCAATTCTTTTTTAAACTACATAAATGTTATGGAGAGAACAAAAATAAGAGAGAGAATAGAGGATGGTTGAAAGAAAATATAGGAGAGATGAGAGGAAATAGATATTTTTAATTCATAATATATTTTATTTTTAATTTTTTTTAATGATTTAAATTGAATCTTATAAATTTCATAAAATAAAAAGTTTTCAAAAGAAGACACATATAAAGAGAGAGAGAAGTTCAATTGCAAATCAATTTCTGGCTGTGAAACGGAGAAGAAAGGAGGGGGTTCCTGATGTCCACATTCAGTATGAATATTGAAGGTCATTCAATATAAATAATGAAGGTGAACGTTTATAAACTATTCATCGTCAATGATATAACGTTCATGATGAATAATACAACATTCATGATGTTCGTCATGAATAATACATTATTCACGATGAATAACCTCTGAACGTGTGAGAAATGTGCCGCCCTCTCTTTTGTCTCCTGGTTCACAACTGAATATCAATCTTCATTTGAACTCACCCATATATAATGTATATGTATATATGTTATAGTTTCTCGATCATCATGTTTGATGCAATGCTATTTAAATTAACAAATACATTATATTAACGGTACAATTAATATACACCAAATATATCATTAGAAAAGCTCATCAAAGACCATTTTCCATGATATTTAGAGTTTTGTGTTAAATCATTACATGTATATATGTTTTCATGTAACTTTTAGTTGTGACTAGAATTGAAAATTAACATGATGCTAAAATTTCAGCATTTTCATTTTCATGTCGGTTTTTACTTTTGGTAAATCACAAGGGTGATACTTATTAGTTTGAGCTTGACTCCAAATGTCAAGAGTAATAGAAGGTCTCAGGTTCAAATTCAAGGAAAAATAAAAACCCCTTATGGCCACGGAGGTTCAAATGCGACGACTCCGGGCTATCGGCAAAACAGGTGGTCGCCCTGTGATTAGTCAGCTTGCATAGCGGGTTGGATATCCATGTTAATAAAAAAAATGAAACTTAGTATACTTGATTTTTATTTTACATTTAATTTCGACCGGTATATATTGCTCAAAATACGAATGAAGATTTTAAAATGACGTTATGTAAACCATTGGAGGAGTCCAGGGGTCAGATTACCAAACATTCATAAATTATTTTAGACAGTTTTTCTTACTGTTTTTTGCACATCAATTACACTTATATAGATTGTTAAGGCTTAAAAAACAAATCGATGATTTCACTAAAATCATCGAAATCTGATCAGTTTACATATATCTGGTGACGAATTTGTTGGGTCAAAAGAAATCAAATAAAAAAGCAAACAATGTAGGCTACTTCTTTTGGGCCAAACAGAAAGGATGGTTTATTTTTTTTCTTTTTTGTTGTTAACTTAAATATCTAACTCGTTATGTAAGCCGACTAATCTCAGTCGGATAACTTATACATACCAAATGACTTCAATTCAATCAATTAAGTTAATATCTAAACGGTCGGTAAATAACTAAATATAATTAAATTCTTGAAATCCTTTTGAAACTGTGTAAATTTGTCATAGAGTCACGCTTCGTTACCAAAACAACAACCCTACTTGTTTATTTTTACATCCTTTTTAGTTAAAAACACTTTCAACGTAAAACGTGGTTATGTTTTCAAAAAAATGTATCTGTTTATTGTCCAAGGAAACATTAGTTGATGTTTATACGAATTTTACTTGATTTGAAGTCTTCAATTAACAAATTTCCGTCTAATTTCATGTTTAAAATGCAAATGTATCAGTTATATATTTATGCGTTTTGGATTATATATATAGGTGGGTTATTATACAACCCTTTACATTTGTACAATCAATACAACTCAATCTCAACCGTCCATTTCATTTGATGAATATGTGAWTTCATAGAAGTTTTGATTGTTTCCTAATATAAAATGTTGATCATAATTAATGAACCCTATTAATATTTCATAAATATTCGAATCATAATAAATGAACTTTCATAATTTCTATAAATATCTCAATTAATTGGGTTGCATTGGTTGTACAAATGTACATAGTTGCGTACTAGTTGTGTACCCGCACAATGCGGCGGGAGCCATGAATTTTAACGATTTTGAAGTTCCACTGGTTTTATAAGATAAGATTTAACGATGATATATGTTACACTTGGTCTTTACATATTAATACAATTTGAATAAATAAGAGTTATGGTTCCAATTACAGACTATCCATGAAAAAAATTGTATGACAGTTTAAAATCCAATATATTTAAAATCCAACATATTTAAACGACTCCACAAAATATGTTCGATTTACACCAAGAGCAAAGAACCAAAAAATTGAGTTTTAAGATAAACACTCAAAACCAATAAAGAAAACTACAAATTTCACAAATCATAAGCCATGAAAAGACAAAAAACGATGGGTTTTAAAATGAAATTTCAACTGCTTATCCTCTTTCTTGTCCAAAAACTCAGATTAAGGTATGTTAATGTGATAAAAGTGTAAAAATAAATTTTAAAAATATATAAATTAAGTATAATGTATTTTAACGTGTTTTAGCTAATGTATTTTAATGTGATAATGGTGTAAAAATAAATGATGTATCAAAAATTAAATAATTAACTATAAAAGTATAAATCGTAAATATTAACAATATTTTTTCATAGTATATATAATATATAATAATATAATTAAGTCAAAAACTATTCAATATTGGACTCATTTCGAAGGTATTAACAAGACGATTATAATGGTGTAACTTGTTAAAATAAAAATDTWTWTTTTTAAATATGTTTTAATTGATATACGATTATGTATGTTAATTTGATAAAGGTTTAAAATGAAACATTTAAAAGTAAAGGACGTAAAGTAAATTAATTAACTAATTATAGGGATATAAAGTGTAAATTTAAAATTACAATTTAAAAAAAAATGTGAGAGGTTGAGAGTATGTGATTGTGAGGAGAGGATGAGGTGAAAAAGGGAGTAAGGGTATCTTAGTCATTTAGTATTTTAAGACTTTAAGACTTTTGCTAAATTTGCTTAATAAGATAGTATAGATATAGATATATCATCTTTGACTAAGTTTTAATATAATTGGATAATAATTTCAATATTATGCGCATCCCTTGTTAATAAAATAATTTTTGAACCAATTTAAATTCGGAATTTATGAGATTGAAATATTACCTAATAATTTTTATATACATTTAAGTTATATCCGTATAAGCTTTTAATTTAATGAGGACAAAAGACTTGGTCAAAAATAATTGTCAATTGTAGCTGGTAATTTATTTATTCATTGTTTTCTGGTACCAACAACATATAATCAGATCATAATATATCTATATATGTTTCGTTAAGAGAATACGCCTGAGACTGTTTTTGGATAATTTAACAATTCTAAATAATACTAACAATTTCTTTGATAAAGTATTCGAAGCAATACAAAACAAAAGATAATGAAACTTCCATAAGTAAGAACGATTTACCTTGATCTTTGATGGCAGTTAGGTAAGCGTAGTAATGTTCCACGATCATCACATGGTGCAAAATGATGGCAATAACTAATAGCAACCCGAATGATCATTGTCAGTATATACTGATTGATTATGACGAATTAAATGATGCCACATGCAAGGATGCGTCCCATCATTTCTTGTTGATCAAGTATGAAAATGACTTGCACATTATAAATTCTACTGTTTTCTTGACGGATATTCAGGGTACAACAAAGACCCCCCCCCCCCCNATACTAGAGGATCAGGATAAAACGTTATTCACTTGTCCTTATATCACCAATTTTTTTAAAAAAAGATCTAAAAGTTGCTATATTTGGTACTGTAGTGAGGAACAACTAATATTTGCTAATAAAATCACGGCATACTTAAACATCTTGCCAATCAATGTTGCACCTACTTTGGATATATTGATTCGGAATAACGTGCAATACAAGCGATACAAATGTTAGTACGATTTTAGGACTAATAAAGAATAACCTATCTTAATATGTGTACTATATATGTTAGTGACACTTTATCTGCTTCATAGTTGGATTCTGCTACTGATAAGGGAATTAGTATAGCAAACAGAAGCAGTATTTTTGTTTTACATTTTTCTATCTGATTCAATAGGTCAAAAGGTATACATACAAATAGTGTACAGTTGACCTACAAAGATCAACTCTTTGACCTGCAATATGCTATTGCATGAAATTTTACTTGGAAAGTCCCGTAATTTTGATCATAACAAATGTAACTATTTACAGAATAAAAAACGCACACTTCATAATCATGTAGAATTTTGATCATAACAAATGTAACTTGATTTAGTATTTCTAGAAAGGGAGAGTCAGACTAGTTTTTCGATAGGGAAAGAGACAAGGGAGTTGGCTATAATGGAGAAAATTCAGACCATAAACCCTAAACCCTGAACCATAAACCCCAAAACCTTAAACACGTTGGACTAATATTTTCGATAAATTTTGTAAGGAAATCTTATTGCAATTCTCGCTGTATATTGAGTATACCAAAAGAAAGACTCAAAACCTCGATCATATTTAAGAATTGGAAGTTATTTTATGAAGTGTCAGTCGATAAAAGTTTCTTGAGTAATGCTCTGAAAAAGTGTTGTGATTTTTATTTGAAGATCAAAATTAAGATAAGATAGCGATTTTTCGTGTGTAAGTAATTATGAAAGAGAGTTTTGTTTTACACAAAAAACGATATTTTAACAAGATAAAGTTAAAAATAAAAAAGTTTTCTAAATAGTTTTGTTTGGATAAAATTTGAAGGGCTTAATCATTTGAGAACTCAAAGTTTTGTGATATTCGTGGGAACTTCTACCTTAAGATTTTGTTCGCATTATTTTTTCCGTCTAAATATAATATTTAATGTATTGATTAACATATATTGTTTCACGATATGTTTGTTTCATATGTATTCGGTTCATAATGTGAAACTTATTTACGTGTATTTTTTGTTTCACAAACACGTAAAAAAATGTTGATATTGTGAACCGAGTACATATCAAACAAACATTGTATATATTAATCAATATTCTAAATCCTAATCTTGATGAAAAATATCACATGAAAATAACACATAATGCACAAATTCTTAAGGTTATCACAATTTCATTCGTTCTTAAAAGAAGATCCCCAAAATCTGGATATCCTCATCAGAATTTGCAGACTATGCATAAGTATACGTTCAAAAATCGAACCCTTTTAGCATTTTAAAATTCATTATGACATAGTTAGCATGTCGTGTGTAGCAACCCAGAAATTAAGTTCAGCTGTCAAAGACGTTCCAATCTTTTTAAAGACTCCGTTACATCCAAATCTTTTGATTACATTACATAAATGTCAAAAATACTTTATTATTACTATAAACTCAAATAATTTTTTTTATTAATCATATTTATATTTTAATAATGATAGTAATTAATTATTTAATTCATTTTAATTAAATTACTGTAATATAATCCATTAACAAGTAACATTTGAGACCAAAATATCTTTACCATCGAAATGAGTTTTTTTTATTTATTTATGGAAAATAAAATATTTTACAAATTAATATAATTTATTTTCATAGATATAAATAATATATAAAAACATAGGGTAAGGTGTGATCCTCCAACTCTTATACGGGCCCCACTCGACTCTCCTCTTCTTCCATTATCACGTCACTGAAACAAAACCGACACAAATTCACAGACGCTACTCACTCACCCGTGCGCCGGCCCGCGGATCCCTCCGTCGCCGTCCGTGCCATGAATAGGGGGATACCATCCTCCTCCTCCCACCTCCGCCGTCTCTCTCTCTTCTACTTTCTGTCTCTAGTTTCATTCTATCTTTCTCTCCCCGCTGCTGCCCTCGCCGCCACAGATCAGCTGAAGCAGCTTGAAGACACCACCGTGGGTTTTGTTGATAACACCACTGTGATTTCCAGTAATGATTCTTCTACTACGGATAGAGACAGGAGCTTTGCCGGCATGATCGATCGTGCTCTGGAGAAAGAGTTCACTGAGAGCGATCAGAACGAAGGTTGGCTTATTAGATCTGATGGATTTTGTTTAGGGTTTTACAATGTATGGTCTGACTAATTAAGTAAATTATTAGGATTCTAATTACTTCCTTAAATCGTTTTTTTCCTTTCTTATTTCTTTCTATGATGAAAAAGGAAATTCAATAGATCAGCCATTATCGTTGGCTATTCGAGGAATTGAATGGTTTTTCAATTAAAAAATGTTAGGTTGTTCATGTTGTATGATATATTCACCGCATATTAACTTAACTTTGGAGATCCTTTGTCTGGAAGTCCAAGTTTGACTTGTGTTGTCAAATTGACCTTATTGATTAAAGGATTGAACTAGATTCAAACCTGTCTGGATCTTTTAATTTGCTTGAATTCAGATAGCATTTGTTGTTGAACTCGAGCTGTTGTAATTTGAGGGTTTTGCTTGAATTCTAAGAATCACAATGGTGACGCTTTGACATCCAGATTCTAATTCTAATGACTTGGCATCTATTTAATCGATGTTGATATACTTCCTCTTTTCAAAAAAGTTGCTACACTTTGATTTTAGATGTAAAACCTAGTACTTCCAAAATGCATAATTGCTAATGCGATACCTATTTATTTTTTCATTGTAGTGCTTATAATAAAGTTTCATGTACTTGCATGCTGTCTTTCCTTGAAAGGACTTATGTTTGAAATCGATATCTAAGTCTAGTTCATGTCGAACATGGCTTGTATTGAATCTTTTATGAACTTTGATAATCTATATGACCAATATTACACACCCTAGAAGTTAACATCTTAATGATCAGTGGTGTTATTTTGTTGTAAAATGTCTAACCAGGTTTTCTCTTATTTCTTTTCATGGTTTTTGTTCTTTTGGCTAACCTAATTATGGGGTGGAATAAATAAAAGAGATGATGCCCTTCTTATGTACCAAAATTGCTAACCAAATGTTTCTTATAATAGTATATCTCTTAGAGATCTTCATTTAAGATACTAGATCCCCAATTATTTAATACTAACCAAGTATAAACTTATCTTGGAACAAGTAATATTTTATTGCTCTATACTTATAATTGTTACTTTTTTGGACTTCCAATTAATGCCCTTTGTGGATGAAGCCCGGGGAGTTTGTGTAACTGATGTTTCCAATTATATTTATGCTGTGCTTTGTAATAAAACAAACCCATAGCAACAAGGCTTTTCAGTTTTATGAAAGCTAATTGGGTTATCCATGATTCCATTTATGAACATTGTGCGTTTTACTGAGGTTTACTGTATACAATGTAGTTTTCATCTTAGAGAAAGACAGGAATAGGTGACCAGATTATGGCAAACTTGAACCCGCCATGCTTTTAGTAGTGTTTGTTTATTGCACTTGCTTCATTTTATCATGAATGGGGAAAAATTGGAGAGGGAGAATTAGATGACGTGTTTAGGAGGAAGATTGCTAGAGTTTTGTTAAGTTAAAGATTAGCTTCAGCTTTACAATGGCATAGTTGGGAGGGAGGTATGCATTGTGGCAGATATCTAATGCAATGCCCGACAAAAAGTTACACTATTGTGTCCCTACATTATGGTGTTCTGTTATAGGTATTTGAAACTGCTGCATAGTATTGCTCTCCTCTACAAAGTAGTTTACATTTCCTGTTAAGAATAAAGATCTTCAGTATATGATCATTGCAAATGGCCTTACATGGTCTGAAGGTAGAATCATTTTATATGGAAGAACCAACAATTAATCGCCATGTATTCTAATATATGGAGTAGAGTTGTAGGTTCATCCTGACTTCACTAGCTTGATTTGAATCGGTCTGCATGTTTGAGTTTTTTACACTTGTTATTGGAGGCAAAGGAGCGACTATATCATTTTTTATGAACATTTTTTTTTGGCTTCTGTCACTCTTTGTATTATTGTTGATGAAAGTGATACTTGGTATTTGATTTACCCTCTTCTCTGTACATTGTGTTTCTAAATCAAATAGTTTTGTATGTACACTGGTAATAGATGGATATAAGTGAAAAATATATTATTATTGTTATTAACGCGGAAATTGCTTCTATAGATCTACATGCTCAAGGTTTCAAGTTACAGATTTTAGACTATAAGAAACTGCATGGAAATCAAATCTGGATGTAGACTAATCACTGTTTTACACTTAACAATATAGACACAGAAAGTTTGAAGCTTTGATACGTGTTTCTTATTTTTACTTTTTGCGCATGCATATAATTTGCAGAAAATGATGCGGGCAGCTTCAATAACAGTGTTGCTGGGCAACAGGTTAGTGTTATCAGGTTTTATATAGTCTCTGACGGATGAATGCACCTTGATAGTATTCCTCACAATATATCATCATAAATGAAGAACATGTTTTTACACAAGGTAACTTGGAATTAACCTTCCAATTTAGGTAGAAATAAAAAGGTTATTTTCCAATTGGAGTTTATCAATTTCCTGAGTTTATTTGGTGGTAATAAACGTCCCCAACTACCTATGCTTCTCTTTCTGTTTGTAACCCTGGCTAGCAAATAGTAGTGCACAAAATTCAAGCAAATCTATTACTATTCATGCTCTTTCCCCTTCAGAATATTGGTTTGAGTTGTATTCTTATATGCTCAATAAAAATTAACTACACCCAGGTTCCTCTAATTTATTTTGTTTTAGTTCAGAAATTAGGTTTCCTTTTTTCTTGTGTTTATTTAAAGCATGTTTCTTTGCTTGCTGATTAGATTTTATTGACATGTCTTTTCAACAGGCTGTATTGGAAACTGTAGCTAGAGTTAAGTCCAAGAAAAATGACACAAAGGACGATAAGTATGAACTCTTATCAGTTTATTGGTGAATTTTACGATGTCTATATTAACTCATATCTCTTTCATAGTACTCTTTTTTGCCGAAGTTATATACTAGAATACTGCTCATATTAAGACAAATCTTATAGGTCTTTTCAACTTCATCATGTTTTCAATATGGACAATGACAACGGAGCAGAAGAGACACCAACATTAATCGACAGAAAGGTAAAATTGAAATTTGAACTGTTATATAATTTATCTGCATCATGTAATTAATATTATGGTTGAACTTTGTTCAGGATAATGTCTTTATAATATCCAACTTCAAATCAAAATATCCGGTGCTACAGTTAGACTTGAGGTAAATTTTATCAATGTTCTGTTACGAAGGCATCATTGATATATCATTCAAACAATTTATACATGTTGAATTTACAGGTTAATCTCCGATCTTGTAGTTGTCATTGTATCTGCCACTTGTGGAGGCATTGCCTTCGCTTGTGCAGGACAGCCCGTATGGACACTCTTTCAATCTTTGTTTGTGTTTCTCCTTTTAATCTTAATGTTCTATTGCGTATTTCTGCATTTTTACATGACTCACTATGTGGCTCATTATGTTTTAACAGGTCATTACTGGATATTTGCTGGCAGGATCTCTTGTTGGGCCTGGTGGGTTGGATGTGGTCAGTGAATTGGTTCAAGTACGTTAGCACCTGACACTATAACCTATGATTCTTTACTTTACCATTGTAGGGCTTGAGTGGGAGGCGGGACCTATTTGTAGGCTCCAGAATCTTAGTTGACTATATATAGACTAGGAACCAAAGCTCTTTGAGCAACAGGGAATAAAATGGTCTATTCCAACATGATAAATAATATTATAGTTGTGTTACTGATCTAATCTGTCGAGGTTCCTATTATTTCCATTGCTATCTGTTTGTTCTAAAGTTTAGAGCTACCCTTACAATGAGGCCTTGATGATTTGTTAGAAGATGGTCAAAACTTGTTTGTTCAAATGCAGGTAGAGACAGTAGCACAATTTGGTGTAATTTTTCTTCTTTTTGCTTTGGGGTTGGAGTTCTCCATGGCAAAGGTTAGATTCTTAATTAATGTTATATCATGCCTTGGAACTTTATTAATGTGACATTGATAAATTGTTGTCAATACAAGTGACTAACTCAAAGTACGCCTTTGATAATTCTAGCTTAAAGTTGTTAGAGCTGTTGCTGTTCTGGGAGGACTGCTACAGAGTTTCCTATTTATGTGCATGTGTGGCATTACGGCCTCCGTAAGTTGATGATTGAACCTTTTGATTCCATTAACATCTTTTGACTGTAAAGAGTTCTAGATTACTTACACAAGTTTTCGTATTAGTAGTTATCAATTAAATACCAAATTGTAATAACATCACGAGGCAAGATATTGGAAACAGTGACTAAAGAATACAGGTTCAACTCATTGGTAAGCAAATAGTTCATATAGAAATCAAGACCAAGATGGTATAGGTCTATCCTTTTCCTACATAAAGGTACAACAGTGAGTCTGACACCCTCCTGCAGACCAGCAGAAGACAAAGAGAAAGCAAAACCATGATGTTGACTAGTCTTGGTGTTTAGAAAACAGAAGAAATAATCAAAATTTAGAAACTAGGGGAAAGAATTATTGATTGTGTTGTAAATCTGATGTTGTTAACGTTGTGGGATTCAGGAATAAAGTAGAAATATTATTAAGGCACCTACAATTTTCTTATTTCATTTATCGGGAAGTCAAAAAATATTAACATTATGATCTATGCCTTTTGATTGGATGAAATGTAGGATTCCCAGATAAGTATGTACTTTCATCCTTTTATCCTACATTTGCACTACTATTTCTTCATGTAGAATACAAGTAGCATATATTGCGCGTATTCAAGGCATTTAGGAGCTAGGTTGGCATTTTATGTGTCTGTATATTTAGGTTATTTCTTGTAGAATATCTTCTTTCTTCAATTTAGCTCTCTGATGTTTGGAATTGGATGACATTTACAGTTATGTGGTGGTAAACCTTCTGAGGGGGTTTTTGTTGGGGTGCTTCTCTCAATGTCATCTACAGCAGTGGTAAGAACAGGCGAATTTTTTGAACGAGCTGTCTAGTTTCATTATAGCTAATTAAATGTTAATGGCTGTTTGCATAACGCTATTGTGCAGGTCCTGAAATTTTTGATGGAAAAGAATAGTGTTAATGCCCTTCATGGACAAGTTACTATTGGAACCCTTATCTTACAGGTGCTTAACATTTTATCCTTAATTTATTACTTTCTTATAGTTGTTTTTTTCCTGGAGGTCATGTAAGATTTAGATTTTGCTTCAATGGACTTGCCGACTTGTGAGTCATCCTATTATACATTGTGATTCCTATGTGACATTAACGACCACGATGTATATGGATGTATTATGCTCTTGGTCATATTTCGATCTCTAGTTAACTCATGATTCTTTTGTTGTGAGAAAGGTTAAGTTTTGAATTTAGCTAGTTCTCTTTTACAGGATTGTGCGGTGGGTTTATTGTTTGCTCTTCTTCCGGTCCTTGGTGGAACTTCAGGTGTTTTACAAGGACTAATATCCATGACTAAATCGTAAGTTTTTTAGATTTTGAGTTGTTAACTTCCTTTTCTGTATATTAATTTACTTCATTGTATAGGATGTTCAATCTTATTCGTTGGTTTGGGAAAGCGCTCTTTTTTATCAATGCTTTTAAACGCAATATGTAATTTCCATGCTGGCCATAGAGGAAGTGCAGAATATATTTAAAGCCAAAATCATGAATTGGTGTTAGCTCCAGCCTGGGTGGATGGAGTTAGTTGGTAATCTTGGGTTGAGATGACAAGGCTACAAGTACCTGTTGGCTATGCCACTTGATATTAGTCTCTTATTTTATACAAAGATAGCAAGAGAGGTGAATCCTTCCTTTATGTTGTGAGGGTGTGGTAACATTTGTTTTCCTGTGAAAATGTCTGGTTAACTATGCCAATTTGGGTCATCATGTATTTATTGTTGATTTATCTAAAATATTGAAGATTTTTGTTGATTTCATCATACTGACTCTTGTTAGTCAGGCTGGTGGCGTTGGTTGCATTTTTGGCAGTTTTATCAGTATTATCCCGGACTTGCTTGCCTTGGTTTCTGAAACTGATGATAAGCCTCTCCTCGCAGGTGTGAAATTATTAAATGCTTTCCATGTTTTAAGTGACGTATTTTTAGATGAATGATCCTTTTCTAGTGCATGCTGTGATGCTCATTATATATGTCATGTATTCATCCTTTCTTAATCTTCTCTGCAGACCAATGAACTGTATCAGTTGGCATCTGTTGCATTTTGCCTGCTGGTAGCCTGGGTTTGTGTTTCTTCCTGATACTTGATCTTATTGAAGTCACAATCTCTAGTTGTCAGGGTCACAACCTTATGTTTCTTTCTAGCTCAGATTATATATGTGATGATCCTGATTCTAAACCATTTTCAAGTTGATTCACTTTTCCTCTCAATGCCGTGAGAATCAACATTAAAAAGAGGGGAATTCTTATGTAGGAGAGTATAATAAGTGCACAAAACATATTAACATGGCTAAAGAGCTAACTCCTATTCTCATTCTCAGATGCTGGGCATACCTTGTTAGTGTTTTAGCTTGAAGTTATGAAGTACCAAATAACTTAGCTGCTACTGCTCTACCATATTTTTGTCCTGCATTTTTCTTTCTGCAAGACTTAAAACATGTCTGATAGTCATCATTTTCTTTCACAATTCTTCTAAAGTGGACGTAGACTTCTATCTATGTAGTGGTCTAAGTAGTAGTCCAGATATCGTAATATAGGTTGTACCTTCCTGAATTAGAAGGGAAAGCTTAGTTTGATAGGTTGAATTGAAGTTGCAGATAATCTAAAATTTATATCTTTTTCATCGGAGTGTCCTTTTCTATTAATTCAGCTCAGATTTTGTTTGACATTATTCTTCAGTTGCTTGATTTGACTAGTCATATCTGGAAATGTTTTGGGATTGCATTTCCTGCTGTACTTAATCCTATTGTCTGTGTAATTTCAGTCTAGCGATAAGCTCGGTCTAAGTTTAGAATTGGGTTCGTTTGCTGCTGGAGTTATGATATCAACGACTGATCTTGCGCAACATACACTTGAACAAGTAAGCTTGCATCTTTTTTTTGCCATCAGATTTGACAGGTTTCTTGCATTTAAATTGATTTGAAGCAATCAAATGAAATTTGTGGCCAGGGGTCTTCACGGAAACAGCCACTCCTACCCTTTGTGGTAGAGGGCGGGCCTGCTTTACATCTCATCCCCCAACCTTACTTTGAGTGAGATACAATGGATTTGTTTGGTTTGGTTTGAAATGAAATTTGTGTCTCAGATAATTTCTCTCACATATTTGAGTTTCTATGTGATCATGCATGTAAATTATGTCCCATGTATGTATTCATCTACGCAAATATTTATCTGAATAAATAAGACACATTAAATAGTTTAACTGCGCAAGGTGATTACGACAAGAGTGTCGTGATTCAATTGTATTTGAATATATGCGACATCCACAGTGACTATCATAATGTTCCCAATTTTAGAATTACCAAGAGCTCAAGACATTCAGAGTTTGTAGTGGTTACATTGATATTACCCTTGTCATCATGTACTTGCATTAACTGCTGCTGGCTGCTTCTATAATTCGTGTTGTGATTCCTGGAGGTGCATTTTGCTCTGATCCTTGAGAATTGGTGTGCATTCTTCCAATCCTGGATGGGGAATCACTTGTATCAATGACATAATGCTAATCCATGTTCCACACGGCCAAGGAAGCATATATGACTGATCACAAGTAAGAAATGTTACACTTGGTTGAGATTCCCTGACACAGTTGTGAGCTCCCACAGTGGGGCAACTGATGAGAATTCCTTGAATGGTTATACGGGCAAAAGACCTTGCTAGCGCTTCTCGAGGACGAGAAGTTTAAGATGCATATAACTTTTTGGACCAAGCATCACTGCCACAACCCTGTATGACAAGCCCAGGAGTGGGCCTACCAGTTCTGGATCAACTACCCTCCCCCTAGCTTAGGAAGCCCTGGAAGACTTTGGTTCTGCCCAATCCTGTACCACAATGCCCTGCAAGATCCTTTAAAGGCTTCCGTATGGCGTGAAGCGGCTCTAAAAAACTTGAGGACGATATCCATACCTCTCTGGACCAGACTGCCTTTCAAACTCAAAATCTACTGTTTACTCTTCCATGAATGAAGTTCTTGCATTCTTGCAGCATTTAAATGTTAGCAACATCCTCAATGACGATACTAAAGAAGTGACTGTACGGAACCACGTCTAATGTTCTGCCGCTGCAGAGATAGTGTTCTCCTCTCTCTGGAATTGGTACACTATCCCCTCCACAGTCTAGCCTTTCACAGCCAGTTGCTTTGGCTTTTCCTATTCTGCTTGATCATGTTTTTCTGTAGTCTTTAACCTGTATCCTTGCACTGTTGCAGACTTCCCTCCTGACTCCTGATGAGTTAAATGTGGTGGCAGAATTTGTATCCTTGCCATCTACTGTTTCAGACTACTCCTTAGTTTCCACAACATTAGATGATGAATTAATTGATACTTATGACATGATAAAGAATAATGTTGATCATGAACTATTAATCAAAAGGACGAACAAACAAAGGGATGCTTAATGGAGCTCATGAACAAGTATGACTGATTATATGGAGGCAGAAAGTTGGGAGTTGTAGAAGAGTTGGCAACCCTTAATCAAGGTACAGTAGATGACGCCAAAGAGATACAAGAGTTTTTGACAAGGTGATGAATGTACTAGGCTTACCTGACTTGATCTAGATGTTTTTGCATGGTCAAGACGTGCCAATGACGAACTTTCCATATTAGAACACCGCATTCTAACACAAGATGGAGAGCAAAATCTCAAATTAGGTAGGTCAAATACTTGAATTGGCTAGCAAATAGTTATCAGGACATCCAAGTCAGATGGGATGAGATATTTGTGTAGAGTTCAGAAGTTCAACAAATCTTGCCCAAAGGATGATTTCGCGCTACCCAACATAGATTTAGCAGTGCTATAGACCTGTAGTCTTTCATAAAATATGTTCATATGTTGATGGTATAGCCAAATAGAAACAACTTTGGATGCTGGTAGAAGATGAAGAGAATACTTTGTTTACTACTTGGGGAACCTTTTGTCTATGGTTCTGTGCTTCCGGTCCGCCTAAAGAATGTTGAGCCTGCTACCAAAAGCCCTCCCAAAAGGGAAATAGCAGTTGTGGTTTGGGCTTAGATTGACATTGTGGTCAGTCTGTTGACAGATGTGGAAAGGAGAACACGGTTCATCCGAGTTTGCAATGATGCTTGCTGGCAATGTACTAACCAACATAACAATGAAGGGGGAACTTGGTTCATTTTAAGGATGGAAATAGGAATGGGCATGATTTTTCATTCCCTCCAAATCTCCAATTTAATCAGGGATGAGGATTATAGAGTTTTGGGTAATGGACCCATTGTATAATGTAATACCAACAACCTTTTTTCATTATCATTCCCATTCCCCACCCCCTAATACCCTCAATCAAGCACCCTCGAAATGTTTCTCTACTTGTCCCATTTGGATTGTTTTATTGAAATATTATCAAGCCATGTCAAGGTTATTGAGGAACCATAAATAATTAATTTCAGTTCAACTTAAGAAGCAACGCAATCACTAGACATCTGAGCTCAGGGTAATATAAACAAGGCCACAAGCAATAAGTGGAACCGACGGATGAACTAATGAAGCTTCGAAATGTAGATCAGTTATCCAAATGGAAATTGTTAGCATATCCAATTATAATAAATGCACTACTTATTGACATATATTAACTTGACTTTGAAGGGGTCGTTATTGCGAAATCTAGAATAGTGTTGATAGGTTTTTCATAGCACCATGGTGTAGGCATTACTTTCTAAAATTTCAACATTATGTACAGACATTGCACTTACAAAGTTATAATAGAGGATTGTCTTCTGGTATTTGTGCTCTACATAAGCATGGCATGACATGGTAGTTATGAGGCTTGCAGCACCATATTTTTTCCTTTTTAATGTAAAATTATTTATAAAAGCGAGGCATCTCTCCTATTTGCTTTTGGGGTTCTGTATTTTCTATAGGTATGACACCATGGCCTAGCTGGTGCCTCAAGAAAATGATGGAAGAGAGACATTTCCTTGCTAGCTTTCCAACTTTCTATACTAGGCCAACCAATTGTCAGCAAATGAAGTCATTCCTAATGGCGGTTTTTCCTCTTCCTCCGATTATGCTATATGATAGCAATCACTTTCACTAAGATCCTGCTTTAGAATCTTCCGCACTCCAAGGCTATCAATAGATTTACAAATATAGACAAAGACAGCAATAGATTAGAAGAGCAACTTCATCATTTTAGAAAATGTATTGTGTTTGTTAAACTCTACATTGATAAAAACATGAACTTCAGTCATTGAATTTGTATGATTGTAGCAGGATGTTATCTGCAGAAAGATACTCGTATTGAGGCTTCTATTTGTGCAGGTTGAACCCATACGGAATTTCTTTGCTGCTCTCTTTCTTGCTAGCATCGGCATGCTGATTCATGTTCATTTCCTGTGGAACCACATTGATATTTTGCTGGCATCAGTTTTGCTAGTGGTTATTGCCAAGACAATTGTAATCTCCATTGTTGTCAAGGGTTTTGGCTACAACAACAAGACTTCAGTTCTTGTAAGATTTACCAATCTCAGAAGACTTTTATTCCAGCCATTCTAACATACAATTCTACTTTCTGAAATTATAAAAATTTGAACACTCTATACTCTCAGTATCATGGTTGAGAGCCTCTGCCCTCTGGTACCATGGTGCCGTTATTGTAGTAATATAATACGGCTCTTTCTTGAAACGGATGAAAAGAGAATCCGACTTATTTTTTATAACCGTAGAGACTTTCTGCTTTCCATGTATAATTATCAATAACAAGGATTCTTGTAATGCAGGTTGGGATGTCTTTAGCACAAATAGGAGAGTTTGCTTTTGTCCTTCTCAGCCGTGCTTCTAATCTTCATCTCGTTGAGGTTGCTATTTAACATCTCTTTCCCTACAATTCTTCTCTGGTCTTGTACCAACTTATCTGCGTGAGGGACAAAAGATGTGTACAAAAGGCAATAAATGGGATAAAATTTACTCTCATATGTGTTGGATGTTTCATCGAGGACAATTTCTGTGTAGTTTATTGGTATACGCGCACACACACACGTATTTTTATGATGCTCATATATTAACCCTTAACCTTGTGATGCGTTTTAGGGGAAGCTGTACATGCTGCTGCTTGGAACAACCGCTCTTAGTCTGGTATGGAAACAAGTCTAGTCACATGATTAATGATGTATTTCTTGGATCAACTCTTATTTTCCTTGTCTAGTGCAAAGATGGAAAGAAACCAATAACTTATAGTGGCATTTATTATAACATATTCCAATCTAAAGTGATAAAAAAGAAAAAGTAGGTAATTTGAACTAATGATGAAGATGGATGAACTAAGAAAAGAATCGACTTTGTAGGTGACGACTCCATTACTCTTCAAGATAATACCAGCTGTGGTGCATCTTGGAGTTCTATTACGGTGGTTCACCCCAGACAGTCAGAGTGAGGTCAATCATCCATTGAGATATAAATACATTTAAGATCCATGGTTGTTTGATGGTGGAATCCAAAGAGCTTACAGTTAGTTGTTTGTGAATTGGATGAACAGATGGGATTCAAAGTAGATGCCTTACGATCTGATAGTGCCAAACAACGTATTGCCTTGATTGCCAAGGATCTACTGATCCATGAAGGTTAACCCAAAGTTATCGATGATGTGAATGTGGGTTTTCCAGAACAGCCAGAGACGACAAGTTTCTAAATCATTTTGCAACAAACTACAGAAGAAGAAAGGAATTTATTATATATCCTCAGAATGGGGAAAGAAAGAGGTAATGAATGAATCAATCAATCTAACAACTAACAGTGAGAGGTGTGTGAAGGTGGGATTTTGTTGTTTGTTGGTTTGTAATGTAAAATAGTTAGTTGTATGTAGGTGTCGGTGGTGGTGGTAACAAGTACGAAAATGTAATTTTTGATTCTTTGGTATTATTGTAGCAGTCGTTGGTTTTGAAAGGCGAGTATGTAGTCTCTGCACCCGCTTCGTCGCTTGGTAATAATAGGTTTGGTTTTTATTTATTTATTTATGGAGAATTAAGTAATTTATATTGTTGAAAAATGAAAAGGTAGCGAAAGTGTTGAACAAAGAATGGTGTTTGTATGTTATGTTGCATGTATAGAGGCAAAAAGTGCAGCATGATAAGAGACAAGAAACCAACTGCCCACAAACCTATGTTTCTGTGTGCCACTACCACTTCGTCTTAAAGTGGAAACTTGTGTATGCATGTAATGATATTTTTTTAGTTGCTAATTTGTATCTTCTTTGAGATTAATATACAAAGACTTGAGATCACGTGAGACCAGTTTGTTTTTATGAGATCCGTAAGATCATTTTTTTATATTTGAAACTTTACAGCAAAATACTGTGAAGGTAATCATCACAGTGTTTTTGCTTTGAAGGTTTAGTTTTTTTTACCTTCACAGCAATAATTATGGGGTTATTGTGTTCTTTTCTAGTATAGTTTGTGTATGTTTGTAGTAATATTTTTGGTGATGTTAACGACTTTTTTTACTCGCACTTTAACTTGGATCGAGATTATGCTTTTTTGAAATTATAATTTTGTTTAGTTCAAGAAAAGAATTTGTGATTTGTGAGGTTGACTTTTTACTTGTAATTATGATCAAGATGTTCTTTTCAAATTGATAGTCTTTTTAGCTATACGTGCCAGAAAATTTTGTGATTTATCAAATAAGTTATTGTGTTTCTTTAGTACGAAGCGTGCATGCTTGGTGGGGGTTCGATATTGATACAGGTAACATGACGAAGGAGATCTTATAGTTTCGAGAGGACATTTCTTTCGTGTACTGGTTGAAGATATGACAAGACACCTGTTTGGGCCACGAGCTATTTGACTTGGAGTCAACGTAACAACAGTTCTCAAAAGTAAAAGATCGTTATCTATAGTGATTCTTTTTTCTAAGATACAGGTTCGAGTTTTTAAATGGGTATCGAGAAGAATGCAAAAGGCACTCATACATTTTGTAAAACCAAGTGTTTTGTCGCTTTCTATGTAACCCTTTTTAATGGGTGTAGCTTTTGCTTCGGGTATGCTTTTCAGCTTTAGGTGCTACCTATACAACTTGTCTTGTTCGATACTTGTGGTAGTAGCTTGACTATCTTCTGTTGGTCTTCAATGGTATCCTTTTTTTACTACATCTCACAGTTTTATGCAATAGGGAGATTTTCCCTGTATGTTTTAATCAGTACTGTTATATTTCGTTTATGTTATGTTGCCTTTAAACAACATATAAAAACATGATAACTTCTTGATGCTTACTCGATAAATCACTAGAAAAAATTCATCATATAGATCTTGAAAATGTAAGCAACTTTAAAAAAAAAACCCAGTTTTATCTTAACTGGGAGTACAAAGTTATGACCTCATGAACACGTTAACATGCATACACGAGTGGTACCCAGACAACATATTAACTTCTTGATTTTTGCTCAATAAATCACCAAATTTTGCTAGCATGTAGATCTCGAAAAATAAGTAATTTCAAAAGAAAATTGTCTTGATCCATGTTATGATCGAAAAGAACCTTACGAAGATATTACTACACATATACAAGTCTTTTTAGCGTTCAAAAGTTAAGGATGTCTGACACAATGACCAAACACAGTAACCGAAATGTAATGAACAAATTATAATAACTAAAAATGTAATAAATAATATAATAAACCTTGTGGGATTAGCTCAACTGATGATAAGATTCGGGTATTTAAGGTTTCTCTTCATAGGTTACCGGTACGAATCCTGCAAGGGACTTTTCTCATTATTATCCAGATCCCTGAGATTAATTGAATTACGCACAAACTGATCCAGACACCCAGATATAAATCTATAATTTTTGATATGGTAAATAACTAAATATACGATAATTTACATAACACGAAACCAAATATGTGGTTGATCTATATTTAAACTCCCGCCAAATAGTTTTGTACGCAAACATAAAAAAAAAATTATAATAAGAAAATTATTGAATTATTTTTAGATATTCCTTGGTCTTGTTGACTTGGTTGTGTTTGTTAATTTGCGTCAAAATAATGCGATAAAATAATCTATATAAAGTTTTTACGTTTTTGTTTTAAAAATTATAAATTCTTTTAAGCATATAATTTATAAAAACAGGCTTTTTGGAAACTTGTATCACCTTTATTAAATACTAGAAGGGTATTCGTGCAATACAACGAGATACATATTGATTTTAATGTTTCGTTTTATTTTTTATCTCGGTTGATGTTATAATATAGTCTTATGTGATTTTGAAAAAAACGATACTGTTTTTATTTTTGAATAAGATATAAATTCGAAGATATCATAAGAATTTGACAGAAATATATCGATATTATTATCAAATTAATTATTTAATTTTTTTCATTTTTTGTGTAATATTTTAATTCAATTTTTTTATTATAATTTAATTTAGGTTCAATAACGAAATAATTTATATTTGGTTTAATAATATAATTTTCTTATAAAGATAATAATTAATTATTTTGTTAGAACTAAATAATTATTCTAATTATATTTTAGATTTTTTATATTTTAAAATGAGATATTTATTCTTTATTTGATTATGTTTATCCATAGTTTGTTACACTAATTCAAAAATAGAGCTTTAATAAATTATACTTACGCACAATTTACCTGTAATCTTGAATTTTAAGTAATATGAATCAATAAATAGTACTTTATGCATAAAAATGGTTTTTAAAAGTTTTTGTCAAATGTTTTATAATATAGTATATAGATAACCTCAATCAACCAAATAAACGATAAAATATTTGAGATTTTTGATGTTTCATTTTCAAAAGAACATAAAAATTACACCATCCGTACCAAAATAAGTGCTCATATTTCTATTTTTAGTTTGTCCTAAAATAAGTGTTCACTTTTGAAAAATAAGTGTAAAATAAATGTCGGGTTTCTCATTATATCCTTAATTATGAGATGAAGAAATTAATTACTTACTCTACTCTTAGGCCTAAAAAAACTATCATTAGTTCATTAAAAATGTAACAATTACAATTTTTTAAAAGAAGTTGTTGATATTATTTTTTTAAGCAAATTATGAAAAAGAAAAAAATTAAGAATATTTCAATCCCCTCGCCATCCCTCGTCGTGTCACTGTCATCGATCTTCCATCTCTGTCCCCGTCTTCATAAAAGAATATGATCACATCTCATCCCCGTCTCTAGCTGGAAAAAAATTAAGAATATTTTTTTTTGTCAAATGGTGGTATCATTTGGCTATGAGAAAAAAAAAACATAGGAAAAAAGTTTCAAACGGTAACATCATTTGATTAAGAAAATGATACTAACATGATTCGAACTTGGGTCTAGTGGAATAAAAGCTTTATATACCAACTCTACCAAATAAAATTTGTTCTCATTATAATTTCAAAATACATATACGATGACACATAACTTTGTTATGAACATAAAAAGTACAACAAAACCCATTTGCAATATTTAATTACCCATAAAAAGTTTCCTAATAAACAATGTGTCATATATATATATATATATATATATATATATATATATATATATATAGGGGCTGGTTCAAATACTAACCCAATATTTTGTGCAAACTATGCTAA
>NC_037538.1:13905529-13920554 GCF_001531365.2 Cynara cardunculus var. scolymus | reverse complement strand
CCCCCTATATATATATATATATATATATATATATATATATATATATATATATATATATATTTTAAATTAATATTTATTGGAAGTGGTTCTCTTATCCATATAATATTAAATGTCACAATTGACTTTGAGAGCTACATGATGATGCCAACAACTTCTTTCATGAGGGAACATAAATTGACTTTTTAAAATTGCCAAAATAAATTGTATAATTTATATTAATAAAAAAAGCATTTATCTAGTTACATATTTAAATTATTGCAAGTTGAATTAAATAAATACAATTATAGGAACATAATTATAGTTGTCAAGAAACAAATAAATAATATCAGGGTATGTAAGGAGATATATATTGATTTTAGTGTTTCGTTTTATTTTTTTGGTCTCTGTCGATATTATAATATGAATTTATGTGGTTTTGAGCAAGCAATAATGTTTTTTTAATATGAATTTGAAGATATTATAAAAATTATAAAAAAAAATATAAAAGTACTCATTTTTTATGTAATTTCTTTAATTCAATTTTTTTAATCATAATTTAATTTAGGTTCAATGACAAAGTAGTCTGTTTTTGGTTTAATAATATGGTTTTTATAAAGATAATAACTAAGTATTCTGTTAGAACTCAATAATTATCTTAGTTATGTTTTAGATATAATTAAAATAAGAATTTTATCCTATATTTGATTATATTTATTTACAGTTAGTTACACGAATTTAAATATGGAGCTTAATAAGTTGTACTTATGCACAATTTACATGTAATCTTGAATTTTAGGTAATATGCATCAATATGTAATATTTCATGTATAAAAGATGGTTTTTAAAAGTTTTTGTCAAATGTTTTATAATATAATATAGATATCAGAGAGAGGTAATATATAATCCCCTTGTGGCCATGGAGGTTCAAATACGGTGACTCCGGACTATCTACAAACTAGGTGGTCGTTCTGAGATTAGTCGGCTTGCATAGCGGATTAGATATCCAGGTTAATAAAATATATATATATATATATATATATATATATATATATATATATATATAAAATTCAAAGACAATAATTTGGTTTATTTAATTGTGCAAATGATGGTTAGAATATAATAAGATGAATGGTTTCCACTCTTTCACATCAATCAACTAACACTAACCTCCATTTGGTCAATTTATTTATTTATATTTTTTAATTATTTATATAAAATAATTTACAAATTGTGTATTAAGTAAACTAATTAATTAATAACATTCAACAAGAGTTGAGATATTCACATTTGTAGGCAAATTGTGTTGTTGAGATATTCATGGAGTTTGCTCTGTTTGAGTGATGCACTTTGATAACTGATTTTAATCATTCTTTAACTAGGTAACGAAATGGTTATTGTGTATTATCGTATATCAGTTAATGGTAGTAGCATGAATGAATATAGGATTTGTTGCTCTTGGATGACAAGAATGATATCCCTGAGCTCTCGACTGATTATTTAGAAGAATTGCATGCATGCTCAGATAGTCAGTATATGATACTGATATTTGTTATCAATATATTTTAGAATCGAGAAACTAAAAATCGGACATAACGAGGATGACACATCCATGCCTCATTTTCAATCTGATAACGATGATGTATTGCTAGATGATCAATAGTCACTGATAATGATCACAGTTTGTTCATTAGCTGAATCATCAAACTTTATCATTTAGGTAACGATGATGTATTGCTAGATGTCGCTTATCGTTTTTATAGTTATAAATAAGAGAGAGAGAGACTGCCTAAGTATTGGTTGCAAGAATTGTTCATACGATCAATTCTTCTCTCTACTCCACAAGCTACTCTTCCTTTACTCCAAAGAGTAGAAGATTATATCTAACATTGGGGAAGGAAGAAATCTCATTTCTTGGCATAGGACGTCAACTGGATTCAGAGCATTTGCATGGATGTCATGGAAGCAACGAGCTAAGTTCGTTGGCTTAAATTCAGATATGACATCAAAAGGTTGTTGCTTGTTCTGGTAAAATTATGAAACATTCATCCTACTCTGTTTCGTATGCATTATTAGAGAAATACGGTTTGTCACGCCCCGATTTTTTTTTTCTTTCGAGTGCCGTGACGTCATTCTTAATAACTTATGTCTTGATCAAAAATACGAACTTAAAATTTTAAACACACATAATATGTTTAACATAATTCGTTACATAATTTCGGAAGCGTAAAATACTTTAACGTAATCAATGCTAATTAAAATATCTAATCAAGCATGATTCAAAACATAGTCCCGTCTTTATTCGTTCACTTGTTTACTGACAAATGACACCTGAGATATATACATGTATAGTATAAGCAAAAAGCTTAGTGAATACAATATGGTTTCATGATCACATGCACACACAAAACAGTGTTTTAGTGTATTTTAATTATTATCTTGCAAGTGAGGCCTCGGCTCGTCACTTTTCTTTGCGTATGTGGCGTATTCTATGGACGAGGACTCCAAGACCTCGGAATTGCAAGCCCTCCTTTCATGTCCAACCCACCCCGTACGGTGGACGAATCTTGCCGAATCATACTAGTTGCATATCATTTATTTGCAATAATCACTGATTACTGCAAATCTCATCGTGACATGCAACATACATCTCATGCAAGTGACAACATAAATCACATATGCATCATCGTCATTTATCACATTATACACATACTTGAATATCATATTGATAATATCAAGTCATCATAATCTTTCTCATCCACATCATATTTCATATCATGCATATACTTAAATCTAGCACATTAAATAATCAAGTTATCATCATATGCATATAGACACATCATGCAAATATCATGGATAAAATACTTTTGTAATAATCATGTATATATCCCATAAAAATCGCATAATGTACTCACCTTGAATCGTTAACGTTCGATAAGTCGTTTTCTCAAAAACCGCAACCTACATTATAATTTATACCATTCCTAAGCATCTTTAATAATCGTAATTAAATTGATTACCATTCCTTAAAAATCTTAACATGACTTTTCTTAACATTTTTTTTGTTGATCACTCCAATATTTTCTTGAAATATTATTAATAATGTGACGTCGTTAAAATATTAATTGCTGCTCGTACATTTTATAAAAAAAACTTCACATTTTCTTGAATAATGAATATTTTACCAAAATAATTAAAATAATAGTTTGCAAGGTAAATAATGTCTTGTGACGGAAACGTCTCGTTTAAGATTTGCAAGTAAATAAAGATGACAACATGTCACACACATATAAATAACGGTCGTTCCATAACTTTAAAGTTCAACATAATTAATACTCGAAATAATGTGAGAATACCAAATTTCTAAGTCTAGGGGCATTTCGATAAATCTTAAGAAGCCGAATACCAAAGGTATAGCTTTACCAATTCCCTAATTTAGAATATTCTTGGTATATTTCATAAGTCGAATATTAAAATTGTGCTTAAAAGTCCAATCCCAAAGCATAGGGGCATTTTGGTAATTTTATTAAGCAATACTCAAAGTATTGTTAAAATACCGATTCCCTAATTGTTAGGTCATTTTGGTAATTTCATAAGGATAACAATCAAAATAAAGCATAGATACCAATTCCCAAGATATAGGGTTATTTCGGTAATTTATAGGGCAAATACGTAAAGTATCGCTAAAATACCGATTTCCAAGTTGTAGGGTCATTTTGGTAATTTCATAGGGAATAGATTTAAAATAACATTTGCATACCAATTCCCAAAACATTAGGTCATTTCGTTAATTTTATAAAGCAAGTACGTAAAGTATTGCTAAAATACCGATTTCCAAATTGTAGGGTCATTTTAGTAATTTCATAAAAATAATAATATATAAATAAAGTTCATAGACCAATTCTCAAGATATATGGCTATTTTGGTAAATTTTGAAAGCAAATACGCAAAGTATTGCTAAGATACCGATTTCCCACTTATAGGATCATTTTGGTATTTAACGAGATAAATAATCGAAATAAAGTCAAAGTTTGCATTTTACAAAATACAAACGAACTTAATAAAAGTCTCATAAAATTATTATGGAGAAAATTATTTATGGAAATTCGAGGGACTAAATACTAATTTCTGAAACTTAAATACTCAATGCTTATTAACAATATCACTGGTATAAGAATAACAGCTAGGTTACTGGTTAACGCTTCAAAGCTTCAAGGATGAGGCGCGGATTCGAATCCCGCCCTCAACACCTTTGTTCTAATTTTATTTTACAAAGGTAAACGGACGAGGGTCTTGGGTCGGGCCGACCCGGTCCGTGACCCAGTTGGAAAAACAGCAACGAGACAACAGCTAAGGCTGCACCATTTTTACATTTTTAAGCTTGAAAATGGCTTATTTCTTGACCATTTTTCTATATTCTTTTTGCGCCAAACTCTTGGTAATATTTTTACCAACACTTTGACATAAAGAACACGAATTTTCATCAAGAAATGAGTTCTATTTACTCATTTAAGGTTTGTTTTTAAAACTAAAATTTAACAACTTAAAAACATAAAAATCGAACAACGAAAACACAAATATGAGATATGAGGTTAATGGGGTTTGATAGAGTACTTAAAACGAAGCTATAGACATAAAAATCAAGAGATTTGGTTAAGAATCTCACCCAAAATCGGTGAAAAACTGAGATTTTCGATTCCGAACTTCAAACTCAGATTTCTCTCTCAAAACTCAACAATTTTTCGAGTTATTTGAACCAAAACGTTCCTAAGCCAGAGCTCTACAATTTATATGCGAAGAGTTTTGGCTTATTAGTTGACGAAATCGGACAAATCGCGAGTTTTAGGCTGATGGGTCGTTTTCTCAAACATTTATGTACTTTTGGCAAAACAGGTCCCTCATCTTTGAAAAAAATGACATTCGGCCCCTCAAGTTTCTAACATTTACCATCAGACCCCTCCTGACGTAATATCTTACATTTTTGGTCCAATAATTAAAAGAAAACACTTTTATTTTATTTTATTTTTCCTTTTGTCTTTCTTTTCATAATTTATTTATTTATTTAAGATTTCTACAATTATTTCCTTAGTTTATTACCTAAATATTTTAACAGTTCAAATAAATTTTAAAAAAATATATTTAAAGGCTCATATAATATTATTTATATATTTAAAAAAATGAGTTTTACACGGTTATTTTCCGTTGAGTTTATTGATCAGATACTTATATTCTTAATTAAAATCATATCAATTGCATAAACTGACAGACGCCAAATATATCTAAACAATGTGATAACAAAAAAGTAACTTGATCGATTACGTTAAGCAATTTGATTTAAATTCAATTTTATATAACCCAAGTAATTATGAAAGTAAATTTAATATTAATATAAGTTTTTATTCAAATATGTACNTATATAAAGGTATAATAACATGTTTGTTTGTTTTACTAAAAGTAATGAAATATCGTTTTCAAGACCAATGATTGATGATGAAGTTTTTATTAACCATCAATTCATTAAATTTGGTTCCATGCATGTAAAGACATCAGTCTTAGAACAAGCAAATTATGTATCAGAAAAGTAACATATTTTCGTCTGATTCATATTTCAGATAACATACTTTTAAAATGTAAATTCAAAAGTATAAATGAATAATTTAATAGTGTGTCGTAGATAAAATTTGACATGTTTTTTTTAAATTACGCTTTTTATTCAATATTATTTTTGGATAAATATTTTATCTATACTATATTATAAAGCATTTGACAAAAACTCTTAAAAACCATTTTTTATGCACGAAGTACTGTTTATTGATGCATATTACTTAAAATTYAAATTACAAGTAAATTGTGGATAAGTACAACTTATTAAAGCTTCATATTTGAATTCGTGTAACTAACTGCTGATAAACATAATCAAATATTGGATAAATATTTCATTTTAAATATAAAAAATCTAAAATATAATTAGGATAATCATTGAGTTCTAACAAAATAATTAGTTATTATCTTTATATAAAAATTATGTTATTAAACCTAAAGTAAATTACTTCGTTACTAACCCTAAACTAAATTATAATAAAAAATTAAATTAAAGAAATTATACAAAAAACAAGAATTTTAAAAAAAAAAAATTTGATGCTGATATCAATATTTTATGATATTTTCAAATTTATATTTTATTAAAAAATAAAAAAAATTATCGCGTTTTTTCAAAACCACATAAAATCGTATTATATCAACATAAAAAAAGAATAAAAAGATATGTCTCGATGCATAGCACGAATACCCCTAGTAAATTATAAATGTTTGGATACATCTTTAAAAATATGTATTTTATACTATAAATTATAGTAAAATATAGTTGTTGATTACTTAAATGATTATTTTATATAGATAAAATAATAATTTTTTATTTTATAATAAAAAAATACATATTTAATATGAAAATAGATATTTATTTATATATATATATATATAAATGAAAAATAAAAATGATGAAGACTACAAATTTGCTAAAATTGGAAGATGCGAAGCGAGCATGGTCTGGTGGGGAAGCCTCCAAACGAGGGAGTTTGGATCACTTGCCACTTTGTCAAACCCTTTTTCAGTTTTCACATGTTTTACTTTCTCAATATTCCTATAACTACCCCTCTTCTTTTGTTTATTGACAGTTTTGGTCCTCTTTCCCTTCATTCTTTTCATACTTCACCTCTTCTTCTTTTCTTTTCCCCTTTTTTTTTTGTTTGGTTCAAACCACCATCTTTAAGTTGATGGGTTAAAGTAGACCTCTGCCATTTGGGGACCTGGTGGAGTGACAAATGAAGATCTGAGAAAGTCGTTAGAAGAACAAGTCTATCTTCTAAATGATATGTATATCATGTTCTCTTTTATCATTCAGTTATTTAGAATACCAAATGATTGGAGTATAGTTATCGTAATTCCTTTATATGTAACATTGTGTAAAATCAATGGTTTTTCGTCTTAGATTTCAGTTCACGAGTTTTTGTGATGACAATGTTATATATTAGAAAATGGGAACCGGGTTTTCGTTTGTCAATCGTATTTCAACTGAATTATATATTTAAATATTCTTTCTAGAGCTTTTTGTTTCAGAGATGAGGTGAATTACCCTTTTATCAACGCAAATTCCAAATAGAGTAGACATGTACATAAATAACCCTCAACGGTTATTTAGCTCATAGGTAATTTATCAAGTCGCATGTTGTCTCATGAAGTAAGAGGTCTCAGTTTGATTCATTTGGATGCTCTCGATCTTCAATGTGGGTCACGTTAATCTTTCATAAGATGGTTTTATTCCTTTCAAGCATATACGATGTTGGACAAATACCATGTAAGTTTCATCAACCAGTAGTCTGATACCACAAATTATTAAAAAGAAAATGCATTCACATAAATACCATTTCGATTTTCAAAGTCAAGTCTTTGTATATGGTGGTGTAAACACCTTTTGTAATCGACAAGAAATTGGACAATTTCCCCATTTGAAAGCTAAGCATGACCCATTACAAAGAAACGTGTCTCCTTCAATTTGACCGTACATTTAACTTATTCATATTGAGCATCAGCACCAAACAGAAACATCTTGGAAGTCAAATTAGAGGGTGTTTCGTTAGTGTATTAGGGGTGAGTAGGCATGGCAAAGGGGCGAGGATGGGGCAAGTTTTCTAATCCCTAGCCCCCACCCTGGTTTCTATGAACCTCACCCGGCCCTGGTCCTTGGCAGGTACGAGGATTAATATCTCGTTCCCGGTTTATTTTCTGGTCAAACCCCAATCATCGTCCCCAGTCAAGACTTACTTTTAGAAAATAAATAATATATATATATACATATATATTATATAAAATTATATACTGGGTATGGGGCGGGACGGGAGATACGCTACCCGGCACCGATGCCAACCCCGATTTGAGTCTACAGAGGATCCCCGGTCCGGACCCGTTTTAGCAGGGAATCCCCGTCTTCATTCAGGTCAGGTGAGCCAGGTTCCCCACCAGGTCAGGGCAAATCACCATCCCTAAAGATGAGGAATGTAAATGAAAATAAATACTAATGTTTAGTTCAATATAATGGGATAAGTGATTATTTAAAAGTGGATAAACATCCATTAGCTATTAATTTGTGGGGAACAACTTTCCATTTCCATTACCAAGAACCAAGCATCATGCTAATTATTTTAGTTATAAGATAGACAAGATATTAATTTATCTGATTTTATTAATGTCTGAACATTAAGAATATTAATAAGGAATAGTGAGACCATATTTTTTTTCGTTGTAGACTTGTAGTGCAACGATAAAAAAAAACACCAATAATTTACTTAACAGATCCAATAAAAATTCACTTGTGGTCACGGAGGTTCAAATGCGGTGATTCGGGGTTATCTGCAAAGCAGGTGGTCGTCTTGAGATTAGTCGACTTGCATAGCAGATTGAATATCCAAGTTAATAAAAAAATTGGAAGGATTGAAGGCAATTATGACAACTTGCTAATTATAGTAAGGAGAAGATAGGTCAAGGTTCATTTCATACTCAAAATAGAAATAAAAAATAGCTTGTAAGGAAGAGCATAAAAAAATTGTAAGATGGGGTCTTTGAAGATTTAAGTTGACTCTCAATTTCACCATCCCTTAATTGGCAAGAAATCTCAATCACAACTTTACACTTCTTCATAAATTACCAAGCAAAAAAGGCAAATCACACTTTCTCCCCCCTTTGCTTTCATCTATATTCACTTTTGGTCCTTGTAATTGCATCGCACTTCTTTAATGTTTAATTTGATATTCGCCAATATAGCAACGGAAAATTAGAATAAAAAGCAACATGCTTTAACTTTAGTATTTGGACTTCGAAAACCGTTAACAAAACTGGTTAGTGCTAACGGTACATAAAAACCTGACAACTCAAAATGTAATGAATTGGGTTGGGTTACATATTGAAAAACGGTTGAATAGATTATGATTTTCTATATGAAATTAAGTAGTTGGGTTGGGTTATTCAGGTGATTTTAACCTGTCAACCTCAACCCACGTGCACCCCTGACTAGGGGTGCTCAAAAACCCGACCAACCCAACCCAACGCGAAATAACTCAACCTAAAGCAACTAGATGTCTAATCGAGTTGTAACCGTATGTATTGGGTTACTATTATTTGAACCCAACTCAACCTGATGAACCCGATATTCTTTATTTCTTAGATTTAATATGATTGTTGAATTTCTACTAGTATATACATTAGAAAATTACACTACCATTTACACTCTTCATATATATGTTCAGTAACTGTGAACATGTATATGTAAATTGAGAAAATTAACTGAATGTGATATACGTAAGAAATATGAATAAGTTGTATCAAATGGTTGATGATGAAAAAGAAATTATGAGTAGATAAATAACATATTCAAGATTAGAAGAATATTTTAATATACCAAAGTATCAACCCGACCAACCCGTACGAGTTGGGTTGGGTTGGGTTGAGTTGGTTTAAGATTTTTCCAAACCGTAAGCATTGGGTTGAGTTGTTCAAATGTCTTCAACCCGACCAACCCAACCCATGAGCACCCATACCCCTGACTACCACGATTCCCATTTGTAACAATCAACTTTATAGCACGTTCTTAAACCCGAATGGAAAACTTCTTTTAGCAATCTCCGAAATAGGAGGACTAAATTGAAACACAAAAGAAATAGAAGGGTAAAATGTAAATTCTCCATTAATCTAAAGGGCAAAAGATTGAAAGATACCCACCCCCATTCCAAAAAAAAAAGGTTATAAAAAATAATTAAAAAATAGCCTCCACCTCCATAGTTCATGTGCCATTGTCCACCAACCTCTCTCCTCTCCCTTTCACAAACTTATTAACTCCTTTTCTGTACTCTCCCATCACCTTCATACCCATCTCCATGTGATCTTCTTCATCTCTCTCTCTCTCTTCCTTGATGATCATTCTTGAAGTTAAACCCTCGAATTGATCATTTCTGTTGCTTGAAATGGACAGAAATTCAATCCCACAAGGTCTCACTCCAGATGAATTCTCTGACCTAAAACCCTTAATTAATGCCTACCACATGTTCGACAAAATGCCAAACACATGCACCTCCCTCGTCACGCAGCGCATCGACGCCCCCGCCCACGTGGTCTGGCCTTTGGTTCGCCGATTTGATAACCCACAAAGGTACAAGCATTTCATCAAGAGTTGCAGCATGATTGGTGACGGCGGCGTCGGGAGTATCCGGGAAGTCACCGTCATCTCCGGCCTACCAGCCTCCACCAGCACCGAGAGGCTCGAGATTCTCGACGATGAAAAGCACATCTTGAGTTTTCGTGTCGTGGGTGGAGAGCATCGGTTGAATAATTATCTTTCTGTTACTTCTGTGAATGAATTCAAGAAAGACGAAAGGGTTTACACCATTGTTTTGGAATCTTACATTGTTGATATACCAGATGGGAATACGGTGGAGGATACCAAGATGTTTACGGATACAGTTGTGAAATTGAATCTTCAGAAGCTGGGTGTGGTGGCCATGGCTTCTCTGCATGGTAATGGATGATTGTCATCACGGCGGCGACGGTTGGCGGTAGCGGTGGTGGTGGGCCAGGTGAGGATTCTACCACCCAAAAAATCAAGATTCTGATGGGGTGGGTGTTGTAGGTTTAATTAATTAGTAAAGCCTTTTTGACTTCTTAATTTCTTTAATTGTTGAATCAAATAAATTTGGGAGATTTAGTATTAGAAATTAGTTTTTTATTAGTATTATATTCACCATCACTTCTCTCATTTTACTTTTTTTTTTTTTTTTGCGTTACGAAAGGAGTCAGCTCACTAGCATCGATTAATACACCAAATGGTCATGAATTGTTAGAGTTCTTCTAGATGAACCTTCATGATTACAAAGGCTTTGACAACACATATATTTGTTGTCAACCGTTCTTGATTTTGACTTTTACGAATCAAATTGTGTATAANATTTCTTTAATTGTTGAATCAAATAAATTTGGGAGATTTAGTATTAGAAATTAGTTTTTTATTAGTATTATATTCACCATCACTTCTCTCATTTTTTTTTTTTTTTTTTTTTGGGTAACGGAAGGAGTCAGCTTACGAGTATCGATTAATCCATCAAATGGTCATAAATGGTTAGAGTTATCGTAGATGAACCTTCATGATTACAAAGGCTTTGACAACACATATATTTGTTGTCAACCGTTCTTGATTTTGACTTTTACGAATCAAATTGTGTATAATTTGGAAATTGTATATTCAAGATTCGAATCCAGTTCAAGGGTTGCTATCTGATTAATTTAACAGATATATAAATAAATAAAAATGAAACTAAACGCTTTAGACCCACATACGTTATCGAGTTTTAAGGACCAGATTTGTTGGTTCAAAGCATAAAGTTTTGCTCTTTATGTAAATTTTGGAATACCGTTTCTAAGTAACATCTATCGTGGTACAAAAGTTCTTATAAGTGGTTTTAAGAATATTCATTAATTGGATTTTAATATTTTAAAATGTACAATAAACCAATCAAATTTGTTAAAACTGATATAATTGTTCTTTTCCCACATCCGAATTATTGCGTGCTAACAACAAACTCTTGGATATTTCTTTGTGTGTATTTGGGACATGCAATTCTGTATCGGGAATTAAGAAAAGGTCAGTATACATACGTATACGTATGCAACGCTAGGCTAAAATACAAACGCTCTAACCTTATGTCATGGTCATTAACTAAAACAATTCGGAAATGACGCCGTTTTGGGTTTTACGTATTTAAAACGCCTACTCAACTATTTATATGCGGGTTTTTTGATTTCGTAATTGAAAAAATAAATAATAATAATAATAATAATAATAATAATAATAATAATAATAATAATGGTGTGTAAATCCATTGAAAACAACATGGAAGACGTAAAAGGTTGGTAAAGTTGAGACTTGTGATCAAAACCCTTCCAAACATGTGAACGTGGATGGGTAAAAAAAATTAAAAATCATTTTTTATATGCATAAAATACTGTTTATTGATTTATATTACTTAGAATTCAAGAGTACAACTTATTAAAACTTCATTTTTAAATTCGTGTAACTAACTGCAGATAAACATAATCAAATACAGGATATACATCTATTTTTAATATAGAATATCTAAAATACAATTAAGATAATCATTGAGTTCTAACAGAATGTTTAAAACTTTATAATTGAGTTGGATTAATTTATAACGGGTTGGATTGGGTTGAGATTTTTTCAAAAATTTATAATTGAGTTGGATTATTTAAATGTCAGAAGTCGGTTTAAACTATTTTGATAGTCTCGACATCATCTTAGTAGATATATAATCGATATTTATAGATTTATAACATGTGATGAATTTTAACGTACATTTGGTGACCATCAAATTGTTATCAAACGCATCGAGTTTGTAAAAAGAAATTGCAAAAAATAGACTTGTGCAATTTGATCATACAGTTTGAAGAAGAAAACAGAACTTGTGCAGTTTGTTCATGCAACTTGAAGAAGAAAACAAAACTTGTACAGTTTGTATATACAATTTGAAGAAGAAAACAAAACTTGTGCAGTTTGTATATTCATGTGCATCCATCAAGTTTGTTGAGCGTGTCCAAATGCACCAACAAGACGACATAATTTGTGCAGTTCAGCATGGTAGAACACTAAACAGCCATTAACTCCTCTAACCCTTATTTCTTTTCTATACGATGCTCTCGATAGGTTCTTGATGACGGTTATGTGGACACTTTTCCTGTTATCATTGATGATTACGATGAAGACCTCGTTAATGATACCGTCATTTACCTCCATAGAAAACATATAACTTAGAGCATCTTCAGTGGGGGTTCTTATAAGAACCTCCATCTTTTTTGCACTTTTTGTTGACACCTCGTTTTCAAAACTCATCAAATTAAGAACTCTCCTAACAGTGCACAATGATAGTTCTTATAAGAACATTTTTTTTTGTGGATCCCACTGCTATTTTCAATATTAATAATAATTATAAAATCAAGAAAATAAAATAAAAAAACTAGAAAAATGTCACTTCTCACAAACTTCATGGTAAGAACTATGGTTTTTGTACAAGAATCTGGAGAGGATAAGGTTCTTATAAGAACTCTCTACAACAGTAGTTCCTACAAAGCACTTCACTTTTTGCTAATGAGGTCGTTTCATTGCAACATTCTTTTAGAAAAGACATCCGTCAAACAAAAATGGGGCTTTTTGTGACTTCTCCATTCCTATAATAAAAATGTCATCCTTTTATTTTCCATCTCTCCTCCATACATAATCGAAGAATGGAAAAGATACACAGCATTAATCATTAGTCATTCATCTTAGACAAACACTGCGTACAGTGAGTAGTACGAATTCCTCTTACAAGGAACTCAATATTTACATCTGGAGGTGTTTGGTGAACGTAGTGCAATGGATTTTATTGTTCTGTTGCATTGTAAGACATCTAACAGACTACAAAATCTCCACTCCTTTTCTTATTTGAACAAGGGTATCACAAAGATAATATCGTAAGTAATGAGGTGCTTCTGAGCGTACAGACTATTTGAACAAAACTCACTTGCACTTGTAACAAATTGCACTCTTCAACTCCATGTCTCATGGCAATAGGAATTCCTATTACGTATATTGCACTAGTTTCCATAGGTATGTCTTCGAGTCACGAGGATCTTTGTGTATCCATGTATGCATCTTAGTAGGGGTGTATAAAAAACCGTCAATCCACAAAACCCGCCTAACCCAACCCAGTTAAATTCAACCTGCCAAACCGCTAATTAGGAGGGTTGAAATTGGATTAGCATAACTGAACCCAACCCAAACCGCCAACCCGCCGCTAATATATATTATTTTTATAAAATTATGTATATATATATGATATGAATTCGTTTTCAAATACAACCCATCGCATTTGTACAACCAATGCAACCCAATAAATTGAGATATTTATGGAAATGATGAGAGTTCATTTATTATGATTTGAATATTTATGGAAGATGAATATGGTTCATTAATTATGATCAATACTTTATATTATGAAACAATTAAAACTTCTATAAAATCACATATTAATCAAATGAAATGGACGGTTGAGATTAGGTTGTATTGGTTGCACAAATGTCAAGAGTTGTATAATAACCAACCTCTATATGATATTTACAAAATTATAATTTACAGCCAAAAAATATGTATATTTTTTAGTCTAATGTACAACCCAAAAATTAAGGTAGTGTTTCGGATTGCTTATAAAACCTTTTTATCGACTTATTCCGGTGTGTTATAAGTCATTTTGAATGTTTGGATGGAAAGAAAAAAAAATTGTTTATACCGGTGTCAAACCAGTAATAAGCAGTTTTTGATAAGTCAATCATCTCTAATTTATCAAATTCAACTTATTAACAATTTACCTTTTAACCCTTTTCTAATAACCGTTTTTCTATACCCTTAACTCGTACGTCTACCTTCTCCATCACAAATACACACCTCCTTCACAGGGTCCACAAAACCAGAAATTGACACTGAAACTTTTGAAATTTGATTCCAAGGCTTGAGAATTTAGATATATATTTTTTTATGATTGTAACAACTAATGACTTTGTTGGGTATATTTTTAGTATTACTTATCAGATTTTATTCGGCAACTTTATGAATTTTAGTAACCCACCCCACCCTAACCCGTAAGGGTTGGTCTGGGTTATACTTTTGAATATGTTGGGTTGGGTTGAGATTTTCCAAACCACATAATTGGGTTGGGTTGTAAATATGTCAAAAACCGTTCAACCCAACCCACGTACACCCTTACATCTTAATTTTCTTTCTTTCAAATTTTTTAATCATCTCCCGATGTAATCAATAACAGTTTGATAGTCGCTAATTACTAGATACTAGAAGCGTACTCGCGCAATGCAGCGAGATACATCGTGATTTTAATATTTCATTTTATTCTTTATCTCAGTCGATGTTATAATATGGCTTTATGTGATTTTGAGAAAGCGA
>NC_037538.1:13894718-13901429 GCF_001531365.2 Cynara cardunculus var. scolymus | reverse complement strand
AGTTTTAAGAGTTTTTAAAAGTTTTAGTCAAATGCTTTATAATATAGTATAGATATAGATACATTAAATTTCAAGAAATTTGTATATTCACTCGATCTGTTTCAAGAACTATTTGATAAATACATTAAAATTTTAAATAACACGTATGAGCTCAATGGATTCGATAATTGTTCGATCTACTTTAAATTCAGCAGCAATTATGAGCTGAATGTGTTTGATGGGTTCGATCTACTTTAAATTCAGCAACAATTATGAGCTGAATGTGTTTGATGGGTTCGATAATTGTAATACTTTGGATTTCTAGTTACATGCACGAACTCAATGCGTTCAATAATTGCTCGATAGATGGATGCTTGGTTTTCTTTTTCAGATTATTTTTCATAAACTTATACGAGTTAGATGGCCAAGCACAAGTGGATTAGTAACACAAATTTATTGGAATCGACAAACATAATCTTGAACTTTCAAATGATGAATTAGATCTCTGTCTTAAGTTCAAATCAAAATATCGTGAAACAAAAATTTAACGAACGAATTTACCATATGATTGATTAGATCAATCAAATTGCTCTTTTCGAAAGCGCATTTACATATAGTCTTAGGGGCAATGACATGTTACTACGTTTGTGTTACTGTGCAAGTGGGAGAATGTAAGTTTTATATGCCGACGACACGCATCATACAGAAGCACTATTAATGAGTATGTAAACTTGTAGTATCGTACACAAAAATGTGTATGCTTGTACACAATCATATGTCACATTGTTCGTCACGTTAACATGGTAACGGTTAATGGTTAAACCACCTTCCGGATCGAGCCATTCGCTTGTACACAATCGTATACAGTATTTCTATCTGATTTCAATCGAATTACATACGATAGCAGAAAGACACTCATTTATTAACTTATGATGATGTATATAAAAAAGAACATCAAATAGGTTTCACAAAAACAGAAAAAGGTAACCCACCTTTAAAATTTATTGATTTCCTTTACCATCATAAGTATAGAACAGCATTTATTGTACATGACTATCCTCCTCTAGTTTAAATAATTTCAATCTATCATTTTTTTCTCTCCTATATCATCTATATACCTCCATACTTTCTTCCCCTCCTATAATATGCAACTGGAAACTACTAATCTCATGACAGATGCATAGAATTACAAAAAAAAACATACCGTCGTCCTTTCAGATTTGCGAAAGTCGAGTTTTTATGGGCTTTAGCTTCAAACCCATGCTTTCTGGTGTATAAAGCTCTGGGGAGATGGAAGTCGGGCTTAACGGGCTTCTTGGGCTTACGTTCATCTGAGAGGGCCTGTAGAATCCGTATCCCATCAGGAAATATTCCAGTGGTATCAGCATAGCATCTGGTTGCTCCTCTGTTACCATCGATCCACATCCCTGAACCTATTAATACACATAACCATCGTTAAATCAAATAATGACCATTGGTTAGGAGTAGAGAGGATGGGATTGGGACCTACAAGCTAACCAAAATTCTTGTTAAAATGTCAAAAAGTAAAGAAGTTGTAGTTTGAAAGAATGAACGATCTTGAACCACGTGTGGAAATGTAAATGGAAAATAAATTTTGTCCAAAATGAGTTTGTGCATAAGAAATGTGGTGTTCCCTTCTGCATTCAAAGGAAATATTGTTTGCAATGAAAGCCAAGTAGCTAGGTCCAAAAAAGGGTAGCCTTGCGGGCCAGCTCAACCGGCACCTTGGGCCTCCTCCCAATAGATTGCCTTCGTGAATAAAGGGTAGCCTTGCGGGCCAGCTCAACTGGCAAATAAAAGCTAGGCCTTGATGTTTTGCAACCCTGTTGCCGGTTCAAGTCTCGTTAGGGCCACTAAAAATTTTATTGGCTGCTCTCTCTAAAACCCAATGGGCTTACACAAGCTGGCCCAGACACCCACGGTTACCAAAGAAAAAAAGGGTCAATCACTGATGTCAAGATGGTGCCTTTATTCCATTTCTCAGCTTCCCATTCTACATTTTGGTAGGTCACATCCTCATTTTTCTCCTCACATCAAGTAAATGACCCCAAAAATCGTATCTTGATTAAGTGAGAATCCCTAATTACATTATAACTGAATAATCCCCAGAAAATAATAATGTTAAATAGCAAAACGAATAGGATAACAACTAAATGTGGATCAGTGATTCATTATGTCATTTTCATGAGTCCCTTGGTGGCTAAAAAGCTTGATGTGTCAAACATATAACAGTAATGAACTTCTATAAAAGTCTGTGCTGCATACCTCTACCAATGCACTGAATCTTCTATCTAGTTTTGAAGTCATGTGGAGAGAGTCGGAATTGAATGGAGAATTCTCTCCCACGAAGATCAGGGAACGACACTGCAATCTCTTCAGTCCTTCAGTGATATCTGGTCTCCTGTGGACAACAAAAATTGATTTTCACATTAGACAACCATCCTGAGCCAAATCATGGAATTAAGGATACTCATTATAATCAAAATACCATATATGTCTACATTAAACCATGCTGAAATCCTAAAATCATTTTCGAAATTCTATTGAGTTTTCAAATTGATGTCCACCCATACACTTTGTGTATGTCATTACTGAGTTAACATAACACAGAGACAAGCTGGGACTCAAAACGATATGCAAGTGTAGAAAGAACTGAAAAAATGCAATTTTTTTCCGTTTGTTTTTGTTTTTGTTTTTCTTTTCCCAAGTATGAGGGAAACAGTTAGGGTATATAAAGGGGTCTATAATTTACTCAAGGAATAAGAGATTATGAAATATATTTTTTGACAATCTTTTGATGCAGATATAGAGCACAATTAACGTAACATTTGTCATCGTCATTCCAATGATTTTTTTTTGACAAGAAAGTAAGTAATAGTTACAAAAGAATTTTACCCGTTCATAGCTTCAAGAAAGTTCAGTACATTGGGACTCTGCCTCTCACCAAGCAACTGCAGAAAGCATAATTCATGCTGAGGAACATGATTCACAATCTCTATGTAACTAGGATAAATGGAGGACTTACTCTTCTACATGAATGAACTATTTCCGTTTCTGGAATTATAGCACCTCCACGAACTTCCTGTCATTTAATCATCAAGACACAACCAAATCATCTAGTTGTCAAGATTCAAGAACCAAATGAGTACCACAAACAGGAAGATGATATACACCTTGCTGAAATAACGGATCAGCAATAACTCCTTTACAAGACCACACATCCCGTAATAATAAAGTACGTTTGCCATGACCTGTAAACAAGAGCTGATTAAGTTAATGGAGAGTTATCTCACTCATTAGCCCAGTGGGTTAAAGAAAGAAAAGCATATTGACAATGAACCTTGTTACACAACCATTCTGTCCAAGAGGGTGTTTTGCATAGAGGAGAAACAAGTATGAGACCAAGCACACGTCGTGTATATTTTATCTGTTAGACAAAAGATGCAGAGGGACCCCATTAAACCTTGCAAATTCAGAATTTAATTTTGCACGTTATACAAAGGATGTGCCTTACAGCAAATAGGGTGAGTACGTATGCACCGGCTGTTACTCCCATGCACATAACTGCACCAAGTCTGCAAGAGCAATTCATGAGGAAAAGAAGAAAAAAACTTTTTGTATGTTCAAATTCCTCCAAATCAACTACTACTGTACAAAGAGGCGGGGGAAGGGATGCTTCCAGATGAAATGAGCATAAAGGAGATGTGTTAAAGGGGTGAGACTTTATTAGAAAGTTCTTAGCTACCAAAACTACAGTTACCCACAAATCCACAATAGGAACCAAATAAACGAAAAAGATTACCCAAAATAATCAAGAACCTCAGCAACCTGATCAGCTAAGTCATCAACAGACAACACCGGATCATCATAAGACATTGCAGCAGCTCCTAACTGCAAAAGCTCTTAAGGATGTACCATATAAGATAGGATGCAGTTGAAGAAATTCAAAATGCTTGTCATAGAAAATTTATAAAGAAAAACTGAAAAGCTACTGATCACTGACCTCATGGCCAGGGGGGCTTATATGGTATATGCAGAAGTTATGAACCAGCAAAGAAAATGCTTCTGGGCATAAGAAAAGACCTTGGAAACAGGACATATCTGTGCAAACAGGCAAACATACACATCATTATTGATGGAAGAGATATTCCATTAATTGACTTGCTTCAATGCTCATTTTTCACCAAATATCATTCGATGCAAGTGAAGATTATGAAGGTGAAAAGCACAAAGCAAGATCATTTTTTTCAAATATGTAATAATTCTGTTTATACGCAATAAGTGGAGCAAAAAAATTGTAAAGTAGCAACAATTTCAAATTTCTCAAACAACTCAGATCCAAGAACGAGGTGAGATCACCATAATGATAATAAGGGATAAACTGTCATGTAATGCTTCAAAACCACCTGTTTCAGTTAACATCTATTCATATAACAAGTAAAATGAAAATGTAAGATCACTTACGATTTAAAGCTATATCTGGATATGTAATCAAAGCGGGCTTGTCCTGGTCCCCAAATACGGCAACATTAACAAATCCATAGGAAGTTTTTACAATGTGCTCCTGAATGCATTACTAAAGGCATTAATTCGTATAACAAAAAGAACGTGATTGAAAATAAATTCATTTTCAATGATATGCCTAATTTTGCCAGCATATTTATTCAATGTAACTTGTTTATAGAAGCTTTAAATGGGTAAGTACTATAGAAGAACAAAAGAGGCCACCAGCAACTCCCTCCCTGATTCTTTACAAATACATAATATTTTTCACATAGCATAGAATTTATCCAGACCAAGACATGACCAACTTAAGGCCAAAGGTCCCTTGACCATGGTCGAATACTAAAACATGTCTTGATAGTCGATAAAAAAATAAACATGCTGCGAAAAATTGAGTGTTTCTTATCACAACCTTTTTTCGTAGCAGAAGTATTTACCCTATTCGATCCACAAGGATCAAGATCAAATGAACGCTTATTCTCTTTCTGTCAAGCAAAGATATATATATATCTAACCCATAGAAACATTATCTAATTTTTCACAGAAGTAATCTACATTGACAACACATTAACACTTGGTTGATGCATGCATGTTTTAGTGGGATCTCTAATTACATGCATACTTCCATTTACGTTATTACACCCTTGGGCCCTATGAACTTGTTTTAGAGCCTTGCATTAGAATCTATGCTTACAACAATGCTTGCATCAAACAAAGGATTTCATACACAAATTATAAACGTCAAATTCTATAAATTTGTTTATCTTCACGAAGAACTCTCTTATTCAGCAAACCTAGGAGAGTGAGGAAAACTATAAAGCAAGATTAATCATAGAAAAAATACTCATATTGCACTGATGTTAAAGAGTAACTCCAAACTGCAAACATCGATGGATAGATGGAATGAGGTTTGACAATGTTTTTCTATCTGAAAACAGAACTTTATAGATGAAGGTCATGTTGCTAACGATTCAGCAATTGTCCCCACTTCCTTGATGTCAGCAATATCGCTCAGCGATTAGATATATGAAGAAGGGGGAGGGCGACAAATAAATTCCCCTTGCAAAGAAAATGATTAAAACACAGATAGTAAACAAGAAGTTAAAGAATGAACTTTAAAAAATTATTTCTTGAATCATTAGACATTTACCTACCGTTTACTTAAAATTTACTGAACCACTGAAAAGCAAACTTAACCAAAAAGAAAGCAAATCCTCTACGTGAAATATAAATTTCTGATAATTACAAGTAGATTACACTTCAACGTCAAACTAAAATTAAACACCACGCATAAAACAGATGAAGAAAGCATTTGTTTCTTTACAGTTGGTTGTCGATCATACATAAAATGGAATCAAAACGCATTTAAGAACAAAAAGTAATAAATAAAACTAAAAAACGAAATTCTATAATCAACAATCAGGTTTTGATTACTTTATACACATTCTAGCTTCATTTGATTAACAAAGAATCAAAAGCAAAACGCTGAATCAAATTAATGTGAAATGTATGCATCTCCTATCCAATCAATCAATGAAAATCTTGCTAGTATCTGCAGATTACTCAATAATCATTGCATAAAATTAAAAAAGCAAAAACTCGAACGAAAATACACAATACGCAAACAAATGTGCATTCCTCAAGTTAAGCATACACATTCAATCTCATTTAATATAGGTATAAATGGTGGTTTAATCTGCAAACCTTTCCTGCAAGAGAGCTCGTTTCCATGTCAATGGAGACAGAATCGCTTGAATCCGCCATTTTCTCTCCCTCTCTCTCCTCTCGTTCAACAAAAACCTCACCCTATTTTCTCAAATTTGGGAAACAATTGGATTTGGCATCCGGTTTATATAGAAATCTGCGGTTTTCTCTCTCTATATCCGTATCTATATATAAGCAAGATATATCTATACATCTGTCTCTATATATGTGTGTGTGATATATATACTAAACCTATAAGTATGATTGCAAGTTTGGCCACAGAAGTTTTCCATTTTTCTCGATTTGACCACCATACTTTATTTATTTATCTATTTTTATCACTAACCTCCTTAATTCTTTTCAACATAACCCCTTGAGATTGTAAATGGCTCAAAATAGATAAAAAGTAGTTTTTTTTCACTTCATATGTATGTAAAAGAATACATTAATCACATTCTCTCTCTCTCTCTCTCTCTCTCTCTCTCTCTCTCTCTCTCTCTCTCT
>NC_037538.1:13874449-13894698 GCF_001531365.2 Cynara cardunculus var. scolymus | reverse complement strand
TATATATATATATATATATATATCGATTTAAATTTAAACGGATTAATTAACGTAAATTATCAGTTCGACCTAAGATAACAAGAAAACTATTTAACGGATACAGCATTAATCATTATAACCGTTATTATTTGGTAATTTGATTAAAGTTAGACAAAAAAAAAGTAACTAATATATAACAGTACAGATATGGTTGTTCGAGTTTGTAATCAGAAAATGCAAAAATATAGCGTAAATTTTATCAATTATTATATCTCGTTAAGGTCTTGTCATTGGTTATGTACCGAGCATTTGTACCTTCTTATAGCATTTCAAAAGTTTCACCCTACAGTCTCTTTATACTAAAATTTGTCGTCTTAAAACACGGTAGCATTTGGATTCGTACATATTTTTTTATGTACTGATTTCAGTTCCTTTTTTTCATTTCAAAAGGGTTGGAATTTTAATTTTATAAACGATCTTGTTGTTGTTTGTAGTCACTATCACAAAGGGTTGTCATTATTTTAATAAACTGCTTTATTGACGAATATTATATAGAAATCATGGATTAATGGTTGACAAGTACAATTCTACTTTTATATGGTGCAAAGTAATTGTCGTCATGACATAAGTTTCATATATATTCAACAATGAATTTATTGTCACATGTAAATATGTTGGTGTGACGGTGAGACAAAGAGTGAATATCATATGATATTAGTTTCTATCAGAGATGCATAAATGGAGTTGGGACTGACAATTGACTCGGACCCGACTTAAAAAATGATTAGTTAAGGTAAGCACCAGGCTGAGGACTAGTCCAGATCCAACCGACATATCAATCCCCATTTTCTTGAAGAAAAAAACCCAGTTAGGGTCAACCTCATTTGAATTGAACTGTATATATATTACACAACTGTATACAATTAAAAGAAAATGGAGGTTTAAAAACGAAATTGGATGTGATCAGTCAAGACCTGGATATACCTAAAAAATCAATTGAAACCCATGTTTCAGGCTTTCAGCTTCTTGACTTAACTATAAAAGTACCAGCATGACTCAGGTTCAAATCTAAAGAGAAATAAAAATCCTCTTGTGGCCATGGAGGTTCAAATGCGGTGACTCCAAGCTATCTGCAAAGTAGGTGGTCGCTCTGGGATTAGTCGGCTCGCATAGCGGGTTAGATATCCAGGTTAATAAAAAAAATATTTGTTATTTGATGATTGAATCGAGGTTCTTAGTACACGTCCGTATGCATTTCTAACAGGTATTTAGGGGAGGCTGCAGACTAAAGAAATGTATTAAACAGTCTAATATAACTTTAGTTGATTTGATAAGGGTAAATTGCGTAAAAGATAAACACAAGGGCCTGTTTGGTTCATGTAACTGAATGAAAATGAAAAATTGGACTTGTGGGGTAATAAATCCGTTATATTATACAAAACTAAAGGTTTATTTTTATATTTAATCTCGTTAATAACTGCTTAATACCTCAATTTATATTTTGGAGAACACGTCTTAATATGTAACTTTTCAATCTCGACAAGCTTTCAAAAACACGTTTATCAAAATAAATATGTTTTAAAACCATAAACTTTTAAACATACATCAAATCAGGTCATCTCATATATGACATAAAGTTTGATACGGAAATGTTTTTTTCTTAATCGATTCCGTTTATCAGATTTTTTAATAATTAAGCCCTGAAATGAAAATAAAAAAAGGGTAAGGCTACAAAAAAGTGGAAACAATAAGTACTTAGAATGACATAAAATATATTCTTTCACACAATATAACTATTTCAAGTAAAACTGGAATATTGGTAACTTGTGGGGGTCCTTGATTGTGTGTAATTGTTAAAAAATAAAACATTTGTGTGCATTTTTGAAAAAATAGAAACTTTGGTGACAAAATGCAAAATTTTTGGATATAAAATTCTCTCAAGACTTAAATCATGGTTAACACACACCGAGTCACCGACGCTCTTTAAAATATATATATATATATCGCTTTTATTGGTCCAGCTCACGAGTGGAACTGGCCCACCACCATTTCACATCTCTCTCTCTTTCAACAACCTAAAGACTGTTTAACCAGATAGTAGAGTTAAATAGTTAACTGGAGTTAGAGACCGACAGATTTTCAGGTGATTTCCCGAAATTGCCCTTGTTGCTGTCCTCTCTTATATATTGACATCTGACATTGTGTGACAACCCCCCATAATAAAATAAGTAAAATAAAAAACCTGTGCAAATTATAGTATATTAAAAATATATTAATTTTTTATATTTGAACCAGTTAAGATACATCTCTATTTTTGGATATCTATTAAAATTAGAATGAGATGCACCAGATTAATTTTCGTATCAAGTTGATTTATAGGTAGGTTTGAGATTAAAAATGATCAAGGGTCTACATCTTTTCTTACGTGTCTTACTTTAACTTTCATTCTCACACGATCTATTTTCTGATGAGATGTTATAGTTAATAGTTAGATAACCCCTTTAAAAGCATCTTCAATTCAAATATTCTTATAAGCAAAAAAACGTAGTTTTATTACAAGAACTTTGGTTCTTACCTTAAAGTTGGTATGAAGTAAACCACAAGGGTTATGGCATAGTGGTTGGGGTCTTGGAGGATGAGGTGGAATATCTCATCCGTCCAGGGTTTGATTCCAGACACACACAACAACTATAACCACTGGGTTTATCAGAACCGATTTCTTACGGTAACAATTTATCGAGATTAGTTCAAATATAGCTTGGAACAACTTTTCAAATAAAATTGGTGTGAAGTGACAATTTGCAACTTTTTGTAAGTATTTCAAATTAAATATCTGATATTCAGTTATAAATATATAATAATTATTGATGTATAAAAAATACATAATGCCCACAAACAGGTTCTTAGGGGCTGTTTACTTGCGGCTTAATTAGGCTTATTGGTCTATCTGGCTTATTCGCACAGCTCATTTGAGTTGTTTACTTATGGCTTATTCGCACAGATAAAAGTGGTATATTGTCCTCATTCAGCCACAAAAATAACACCCATACCCCTTATTTAAAGTATCGCCTCATTCCCAAATGAGACATTCAATCGTCAACCTCTTTGTGATTTTTTGTTTTGATGTTCAAATAATTAATATTGGGGGGTAAATCGGTCATTTATGTTATTCAAACTATTGGTTCAGATAAAAAAAATAAACAGCAACACTCATTTATCCAAACAAACAAATTTATTCATACACGACTTAATAAAAAATTTGGTACACACCCCCTTACTAGAACTACCATGTGGAAACAAGATGAGATGGAACTAATGTGCAATCAAATATAAGAACTTCAACTGAAAATGCTCATAAGTAATTTTTAGAAAACAAACTCAAAATTTTACCAGTTAAATTAACTCTCAAATTTAAATATTTTATATTTATTACAAATAAATTTTATTTATTTGAATAAATAAAAAAACAGCTAAAAATTGAAATATTTTTACATTTATTCATTTTGTCACTTTACGAATTTGCCACCAAGAAAACTCTACGAATCACCGTATCAAACATTTATAGTCAACTGAATAAAAGCTTAAAAAAAATATATTTCATATTGATTAAAATAATAACTAATAAATATTTTGATTTAAAATTATATTATTAAAATTAAGTCAATATTTTTTGGTTTAATAATATTTGTATTATATTTAGGTATTTTTATTTATAAAAAATAAGAATTGGGTTGCGTTTTTAATAATTATTTTGATTTTTTATAATGAAAAAATTGAAATAAATGTTTTTAAGATTGAAGTCTCTAGAATGTAGCTACACAATCTCTCTCTCCCAACCAACATTTTGTCGTTTTGTGTTAAACAATATGGTTATCATTTATAGGATTTAAAAAAAATTCAATTTTATTTTTATAAAACATTTGATAAATTCTAGAGTAAACTACAATTTTGGTCCTTTTGGTTTATATAAAAGTACAAATATTGACCCTAAACTTTAACAAATAGAAAAATGGTCATTGCAGTTTGCATTTTGCTTTTGAAACGATCAACTTTGTTAAAAATTTGTACGTTATAATGTATAACCCTCCTTCCCCTAATCCTCCCACTTTCCGTTTCCGTTCCCACCAAGTATGGCCCCTCCTTCGGTTCCACCTCCACCTCCGCTAAACTTGGTAAGATGGTTCCTGTTTATGTTTTGATTGTAAAAATGATTGTTGTTTATGTCATTAGTTTCTTTCTACAGATCAATAGGGGCATATTCAACGCAATCGCAAGGGCTGATTCATATGGCAAAAAGAAAAGGAGAAAGACTCGAATTCTTACCTTAGTAGTCCAATTTGTAGATCAGATAAGTAATAAACTGATCCATCTAAAAAAAAGTAATTTTGAGGATCTATAGAACGCTTCAATGGATTTGAATTTCCCGTTTTTCTTCTTGCATCTTTTGTAAGCAACGATTAGGGAAGAATTATAAGTGTATCATATCAACTAAATTCTATAACATATGCTTTTCGGTAAGAATGAATTGTGCTCAAGCCCGTAGTCATAATTGCCTATGAATATCATGTTGAACCCCATTTTTCCACTTGTAAGAAAATATCTGCAAGGGAGAATTCAAAGCTATAATAGGTATCAAGATCTGGGTTTTTGGTTCTGGCCATGGTTGATTGGAGATGTTTGGGGGTTTGTCATTGCCCATGTATTAAGTTACTTGTTGGGAGGTTATGGGTTCACCGAAGATATGTGACAGTCGTCCTTGTGTTTGTGTTGTTTGTTCCATGAGGGATGGAGGTCAATAAGGGAGATTGTCGCAAACTGATATGGTAGCCGATGAGGGAGATTGATGAAGAAGATATCAACAATGGTGGTGCTCAAAGGAAATCGATGATAGAGATCCACAAGAATAACGGTGGTTCAATTGAATTTTTTGTTTAAACACTAAAGTCAATACAACTTCTCTCGAAACTTCTTTATACTTACATACAAGGATACAATGAAGTTAAAGTCAACGACTTAGAATCTGAACCCGAACGAAATTAGATTAAGACCGGTGTTATTATAAGTCTCACTGAAAATCGGTGTCTTCAACGATATCAAAACGTCACAAAGATTTAAGTCGTTCATGAGTCTCTACCAAGCACACGACTTTGATCAAGTGTCGCTAATATCGCTCCCACGAGGACCTGATACACAATACCGATAAGAAAAAGTGTTAGGCTTAAAGCCTATTGAGTTAAAGCAGTTTTCATCATAATTATAAAACGATAAAACTGAAAGACTGATTATTTAAATCATAATTTCCTAAAATAGACGTCTTTACCATCCAAAAACCCACCATTTTTCATGAAGACTCAATAAGCCAAACACCCTTTTAATATGAAACGAAAACCAAATACTCATACGAAACATGAATAAAGTTTAGCATTTAAATATCGAAAACATGGATAAAACTCAAGTATCTAAAGCAACAAATTATGGATAACATACAACATCCCAAACATCAATTCATGGGTACATTTCGTACCCAAAACAATACCTAAAATGTGGATAAAATACCATATCCAAAACACACCTTTTGATGACGGAGGAACCTAATTCCATTCAATGTGACAGAACACAAAAGTAGACCACATATCTATATTAATGACCCTTAATACAGATAAATGGTCATTAAGTTCAACCATCCAGTGTCTATATCTTGCTTGGGACCCCTGATGATCCTAGATATGCTCGATCACAAGAAATTACATTATATAATCAATAGCCAATGTTTGACTCCATAAGCCCACACCATAATGCCTATTTATAGCTATAGTACTGGAATAACTATCCCATTTTAAACCACAAAAACAACTCCTAGGTCTACAAATCCAATTCATTTCAGTCTAAATTACATGAATCCAATTGAAACACCAACACACTCAAAAACATATAATTTCTAAATAAATATGTAATAAATGCAAATCACGTCAAAAACTCAACTTTGATAAATTTAAACGGGACAAATGTCTTCAAAACTCATTTGAGTTAAGATCAACCCAATAAACTCCACAACTCTCGTGACTATACAAAAGTCAATATAAACCAATAGAATATCAATACCACCCAATGTTTAGACAACTTATGCCCCAAAATGCATTTAAAGAATTTAATAAATCACATCATCCAAATTACCATAAAAGCCAATAAACCTCACTTAATGCAATGAATCTCATTAAAAGTGAACCCCTATGTATTAAATCTCAAATACACCTGACTTTGAAGAAACATTTCCTAATAAGTGTTGACACCCAAAAATGCATGCAACAACTCAATCATATATATTTTTCAAATGATTTATAAAATCAATATATTAAAAGTGCATTAACATCAAATAATCCGTATATGAGAAATAAATCATCAAAATCCATAAACTTTATGATTTATCATCAAAATGTCCAAAAACCACAAATATATGTATTTCTCGAGATTTTATAAAACCAAATGTGTAAAAGATGCAATTTCATCAAGTGACCAACAACATTTGATAAATCTTAAGGAAAACACTTTAAAACTCTAAAATGAATATTTTTGGTATGTACAAAGTTTTCACAAAACAACTTGAAACTCGCATTGCTAGGCTATATTAAACCTAGTTTCCAAACTCAATCTTTAGCTTCAAAAGGGGGAGACTTGATATCCACAAGCAAAACCTCCAAGAAGCTCCTCAAGACAACTAAGCCTAACAAGACGCCAAAATAGTCACAAGCTTATATCCAAAAAGATCTCCAGAATGGAGCTCAAAACACCCAAGAACTTACCTCATAAAGATCTTAAGGATCCAAGTTCAATTCCTCAGATGGAGCTTCCCAATCTTCAGTACATACTTTGAGAGACCCAAAATCAGTATTTGAGCTCCAAAAATCGCCCATATGAAGAGGAGGTGAAGAGGGTGAAAGAAATGGTTGAAAACCCTAGAAATCGGGCTTAAAGATGTTTTTAGAGGCTTCCCACAACTTCTTTCGACCTAAGTCATGGGCCAGGTCGCTCGTGCCACAAACTTGGTTACATGTTGTTCCTGCACCTCGTCGCGTCACCCGGGCCGCATGTTGCGTCATGTCCGCACCATCTACGCCATGCTCTATTCGTGTCCCGACCATTATGTGATGCAGAGGCTTGGGCGACTTTTCATGCGGTTTTAGCTACACGGGATACCCTCTGTACTTACAAAAACCGAAACTCCTAATTCTAACATTCTTTTAAACTAAACCACAAGGGTGGTGCCTGATTGGTTTGAGCTTGACTCCAAAGGTCAAAAGTACCAGGAGGTCTCAGGTTCAAATCCAAGAAGGAATAAAAATCCCCTTGTGGCCATGGAGGTTCAAATACGGTGACTCCAGACTATCTGCAAAGCAGGTGGTCGCCCTGAGATTAATCGGCTCGCATAACAGATTGAATATCCAGGTTAATAAAAAAAACATTCTTTTAAAATATAGAACCCAACTTGGTTGACTGCTCTTACTAAGAGCTCAATATTTTCACTGAGTTATTCAATAAATCCCTAAATTTATATTTTAATAATAACAACAAAATTACATACATTACAGGACAATGAGAGAAAATTGAAGGGTAAGGCGTGGTTTTTTTTTTTTTTGTTGATTGTGAGTGTCCAAGCCAACTTACGCATACCTTGACTAATGTCATGGGACTCCGAAAATTCTGAGGTAAATATCCAGTGACCCTAAACGGACTTGAACTAGAGACTTATGGTGTAGTCCTTGTGGTGCTAGTATGTGTGTATACATATATATATATATATATATATATATATATATGTGTGTGTGTGTATGTGCGTGTATGTATATATAATGTAATACATGATACATCTTTTAATTTTAAAGGAAAGATAAAAATTCACCCCACTTACAAGGACAAATTTTAACATAGTTGATTAGAGGAATCTTTTTCAAAGCAAAATACCAATTACATTGACTATTTATGTATTTATTGTAGTTTAGGGACTATGTTCGTAGTTGTGTAGAAACCACAAGGACCAAAATTGTAGTTTACTATAAATTTTAAATAATCTATAAATTTGCCTATTTTTTTTATAAAAATGTGTCCAATTATGCAAGCTTGACTACATAGCAACGAGCCAGCGACATAGACATACAAGCCGATATATATAACAAACACACACACATATATATATGGGTCTATTTAAGGGAGAACTGAGTTGTTTGTGATAACTGTGATAACCAATATTAACCACAAATCAATAGATAAATTAAGAAATTTATAAATTTGGTAATTTTAAATTAAAATCTTAATGCAAGGATATTTTTGGTATTTTAAAACTCTCCTCTCTCCGGCTACCGTTCTCCGGCCTCCGGCCACCGTCCTCCGGTGATACCACTGTGATACCTAAAAATATTGACTCTGTTAAACAAAAGATACATTGTGATACCTAATCATATATAAGATGCATAGTGATACCACTGTGTTATATCTTCGATCGACCACACAAACGACATCAATGTGATACCCAAGCACATATATGATGCATTGTGATACCATTGTAGTATCATCGGCGGACGGTGGCCGGTGGCCGGAGGGGTGGCCGGAGAGAGGAGAGGAGGGAGGAAAGTTTTAAAATACCAAAAATATTCTTGCATTAATATTTTAATTCATTGGTTCTCACAGTTACCACAAACTAATTAGTTCTCATTTGATTAGACCCCTATATATATATATATATATATATATATATATATAAGAATGCATAAAAATATAATGTATTTAGTTTGACTTTGACTTTATATAACATACATTTATTTAAGAGGTCATTTACTAAACCCTTACCTGTTAAGTGTTTACCAAGTAATTTTTCTTATTTGATGAATATAACAAGAGTCAAAAATCTTATCCGGTAAGAGCAATGATAAAGATGGATAGTCTTACTCGGTAAATAAGGGGACCAACTCTTACCCAGGTAAGTGCTTACCGGGTAAATTGTTGCATATGATATCATTTTAATGTACTACAATCTTACCCTGTAAAATAAATTATAGTGTTGACTTCTAACGGTAAGTGCTTACTGGGTAAGCATTTAGGTAAACCGACTCCTAAACATTTGAGATGTCAAAGCTGAAGTTTAAAATGAATGTGTCAAAACTACGTTATACAATATATTTACGTTACATTTCATGCAATTTACCCATTTATAAATCTCGTGCCTTTTTCATATTTTATGGTTTCACTATTGGCTCGTAGTATCATACATCATAAAAGGAATCATAAAGACTTTTGAAAAAAGTACCGACATTTAACAATTGTTGTGATGTTGATATGTTACGTTTAACGAAAACGATGGAAAGCAACACTTAATCATCTTGTTTGTAAGAAAAAAAGATGCAAACCGACATATTGCAAAAACCACATGATTTAAACTCACAGATAATTTAATATATGTCGAACAACTTTCTAAAATAGCTCAAATAAGGTAGAACTAAAAAAACGTGTAGACGCTAAATAGTAAACGTATAAATTTTCAAAGGGTCCAGTTTTATTTTTGAGACAAATGAACTGAATATTTAGGTATTGAGATCGTTTAAAATGTGTTATATGATATGGTTTGAACAACTGTGAGTTATATTATTTATACGTAAATAAAATAAATTGAATTCAGTAAATCTTACATGAAGTATGGTCTATGAAAATGTAAGATTACATAGACATTTTTCTACTCCAAAGAGTAGAAATATTTTATTTTTGAAGTATATAATATTATATACGAAAAATGCAATAAATAAACTCACACATTTTCATCACATTTGGTGAGGTTTGAACCCCTTACCTTCTAGGAGACCAAAGACTACGATACCTCTAAGCCAAAGACCCTTTGATAAAAGTAGAAATATCGTTTTTAGTTAAAACTCTTACCTTTTAGATTTTACTTTTAACTTCCAAATTCAATTATCTGTGAGTTTAAATTCAAGATTTTAACTTCCAAAACAAATTCTAGCAAATCTATCACTACTCAGAATGTTTAGGATCACATGTCTTACATTTCTAACTTCCAAAACAAATTTGTAATTCTTTGGTTTAATACAAAATAGAAAATTAAAAAGTAAAAATATGTTGTGTTTATATACAACCCCTTTTACAAACACATCTTATGTAAGTCATTAGTTTTCAAGACCAATAAATATCTATACTATATTATAAAGCATTTGACAAAAACTCTTAAAAACAATTTTTTATGCATAAAGTATTGTTTATTGATGCATATTACTTAAAATTCAAGATTACGAGTACATTGTGCGTAACTACAACTTATTAAAGATTCATGTTTGAATTCGTGTAACTAACTGTAGATAAACATAATTAAATACATGATAAACATCTTATTTTAGTTATAAAAAATCTAAAATATAATTAGGATAATCATTGATTCTAACAGAATACTTAGTTATTATCTTTACAAAAAAATTATATTATTATACCAAAAATACATTGCTTTGTTATTAAACTTAAAAAATTATATTATTAAACCAGAAATTATATTATGTTATTTTTTCAAAATTTTATATCTTCAAATTTATATTTTATTCAAAAATAAAAACATTATCGCTTTCTTAAAACCACATAAAATCGTATTTTGACATCGATAGAGATAAGAATAAACGAAACATTAAGATCGATATGTATCTCACTACATTATGCGAGTAACTTTTTTAATCTATACTATATTATAAAGCATTTGACAAAAACTCTTAAAAACCATTTTTTATGCGTAAAGTACTGTTTATTAATGCATATTACTTAAAACTCAAGCCTGCAAGTAAATTGTGCGTAAGTACAACTTATTAAAGCTCCATATCTGAATTTGTGTAACTAACTGCAAATAAACATGATCAAATACAGGATAAACATCTCATTTTAAATATAAAAAATTAAAATATAATTAGGATAATCATCGAGTTCTAACAGAATACTTAATTATTATCTTTATAAAATGTTATATTATTAAACCAAAAATAAATTATTTCATTATTAAATTTAAATTAAATTATAATTAAAAAAAGAAATTACATAAAAATGAGAACTTTTAAATAGTTGATTTTGATATTAACATTGATATATATTTTTCTCAAATTTTTATGATATCTTCAGATTTATATTTTATTCAGAAATAAAATCATTATTTTTTTTTAAAACACATAAAATCGTATTATAACATCGACAGAAACAAATAATAAAATAGAACATTAAAATCAAGATATGTCTCGTTGTATTACACGAATACTCTTCTGGTTATTTTATAACTTAGATCGATCGACTTGTTTTTTTAACTCCAAAGAGTACGGTTGGTCACTCGTGGCCCGTTTAAATGATCGGAATCTATTCAAAATAATTTAAGGATTTTGAATTAAAAAATCATGTTCTTATAAATAATATCTATTAATAAATTATTAAAAATATGACGATAAATGAACGAAAAATTCGGGAAAAAATCCGTAAAGTTAAAATCTCCATTTTAGAGGATCTATTGGAGTTATTAGAACGTTTTTTTTTCTTAATTTATTTTATAATTAAATTACGAATATTATATATGTTTCGATCATATTAATAACATACGTACTTAACGTAACGGTGATTATGTAGATTGTTTCGGCTTTATGTCTGTGGAGAATTCAGATCATGTATGCAATCACTCATACAGTATAAAAATAACATTTTTGTTTCAGAAAACAGATCAATACACCACGGGAATGAAATCAGATATAGATTACGTATCAAGAACAATATAACCATTAATGTCGTCTATTTAGTTAGTATATTGTCTTTTTGCTAACTACATGCGGGCAAATGTTGCATGAGACAAAAATAGTAAGTATCGTGCACCAAAAGTTTATCATATCTATTTGAAAAGAAATATCATCAGTTTTAGAAATTAACCTAATTTTAAATATTACTATTTATCGAAATTGTTGAATATAATTGTTTTAGTATGAATTCTCCATACTAAGGGGTGTTTGTTTACCTCTTAATAGTTATTAAGAAGCAATATCTGAATCGTTAAGAGGTGAATCTTGTTTGACAAAAAAATGTCTGTTTCTTAATGGTTCTAAAACCCTCTGAATGATTTTGTATCATGGGTCTCCTTTAACCATTAAGAGCCCTAATTTCATTATAAACAATTACCAAACAATTATATTTCATTTTGAACTATATCATGATAGCCTCTTAATCATTCTGCACCAAACCATTCAACAATTGTCAAACAACCTCAATTTAGATATAGGTATGAAGTGGTTCAAAAATTGAAATGGTCAATGATCCGGTTAATGCATTTTAAAAAAAAGTCGTGTTCAGTTTGATACGCTACAAAATTAAGGATCTATGGCCTAATCTAATTTGGGTTTTATCTGATCTAGTTCGAGCAGTCTGATTTTGGATTTTTTTAATATATAATACAATATATAATATACATTTATTGAATTTTAAATATTAATTTAATTAATATAATAATTTGTTAATTTTACAATTATTTACTTTTAAATTTACATTATAAAAATACTTTAAATATAATAAAACATTAAAAAGGACTTAGGGGCCGTTTATCAAACACTTACCTGGGTAAGCGCTTACCAAATCATATTACCTTACCGGATGAATATGTTAAGAACCAATAATCTTACCCGGTCAGAGCAAGACAAGGACCAATAGTTTTACCCGGTAAGTGAGAGCGACGATTCTTAACAGGGTAAATGCTTACTGGACAAATTGTTGCATACGGTGTTGTTTTGGTGGACTAAAATTTTATCCGGTAAGTAAATGATGTGTTAAATTTTACCGATAAGTGCTTACCGGGCAAGTGTTTGGTAAACGGTCCCTTAGATTATAAAAACACTTTACAAACTAGTCATTATAAGGTTGAATTTGGAAATTTGAGAAGTGGGGTTGATAATAAAATTTAAAATTAAGGGGGATCTTGACATAACGTAGACATAGGGAGTAAGGTCCGGTCCAAAAGCGGCCCCAAAAATGTCCGACTTGTTTATAGTCTAATAAAAAAAACCCCGGTTCAAGCTCAAAACCGATGATAGATCGTTGGTCCGACTTGTTTATGTCAAGGTTTGGTCCAAAGCCGGTTTTGTGGTTTACTTCGGCTCAATAACCAATACATTTCCACTTCTAGCTAAGATTATACCACTTGGTTGATGGCTCTACACTTGAATATAATTATATTTAACATACGCGTATAACACGGACAGAAAAGCAACTTTTTGCATAAAATACGTAACATCATGTTTCCATGACTAAAAGCCGTATATAAGACTTAAATCATAACTGATAGCATATTTTATGGTATACAACTCCTATCTGTTCATCATATAACTTCATTTAACTTTTCCTAACATGAAAATGTGTCTAAACTCTCCACACAGCCATAATATTATTTTAAAAGACTTGATGGGCCTTTTGGTAATTTTTTGAAAGTTCAATTTCCAAAATTTTGGCCATATAATCTATACTGTATTATAAAACATTTGACAAAAATTCTTAAAGACCGTTTTTTATGTATGAAGTATTGTTTATTGATACATGTACTTAAAATTCAAGATTACAATTAAATTGTGCGTAAGTACAACTTATTAAAATTTCATGTTTGAATCTGTATAACTAATAGAAGATAAACATCTCATCTTAAGTATAAAAAAATCTAAAATATAATTAAGATAATCATTAAGTTCTAGCAAAATACTTAATTATTATCTTTATAAAAAATTATATTATTACGCCAAAAAAAATTAATCAAAGAAATACACAAAAAAATAAATTTTAAATAGTCAGTTTGGTACCACTATCAATATTTTTTTTTCAATTTTTTATGATATATCTTCATATTTATATTTTATTCAAAAATAAAAACATTATTGTTCCAATAAAATTACATAACAACCGTATTATAATATTGATCGAGACAAAAAAAAAGAGTAAAACGAAACATTAAAATCGAGATGTATCTCGTTACATTGTGCAAATACCCTTCTAGTTTTTCAAAAAACATATAGTGATGTCGATGATAGTTTATATTTTTTTTACCTTAAATCATCAGTTTACTATGTTCAAACATCAAATGTTACAACAACTTTTGTATCTTGTCTTTTAGGAGTTTTATCAAAATTGGTCAAAATAATCATTTTTTCATGTAAATTGGTTTCCTAGTTATTCATCTTCATTATTTACCAAATATATTACGTCTTCAAGTCTCACGTCCATCACTTGCGGACCCAGCTAAAAGACAATTTCTTTTATCAGATTTGATTCAGATCTGCAATTGCGACGATCAGGTCTACAATTTGATTTTTTTGTCTTTTAGCTAGGTTCGCAAATGATAAAACATGAGACTTACAGAGCTATGTTTTTATATCCCGTTTTGGTAAATTGTCGGCCCTATGACTTCCAAATCGAGCCACGATATAAAATTAACATCATCTTCAGAATTATGATCGAGTCCCATCAACTTTGGTTGAATAATATTCAGTCCATGCCCTTCTAAATTTCTATATTTTACATTTCTAACCCATGTTTTGACTTTTTATTTAATTTTGGTCCATTTCATTTTTTGTGTATTCCATGTTACGTTAATGATCACTCAATAACCACCTCGGGACCCTCATTGTCTCCGTTAAACAAAGAAGTCGTCAAATCGTTGGGTAGAGAATACTTATGATGTGTTTGGTTTGCAGGAATGGAATGGAATTGGAGGGATTTGTATTTAAAATCCATTTCAATCTTGTGTTTGGTTTGCAAAATGGCCAGGATTTGAAATCCCAGGTTTTCACTAAAATCCCTTAAACATGGGATTTGGAAATCCTTTGCAAATGGTTGGGATTTAAAATCCAATCCAATATCGACTCGCTTCCTTCCCTTCGACTCGCTTCCAGATCCTGCTTCCCTTCTCGCTTCCCTTACCGTCCTCTCGCTTCCTGCCGCCCTAAACCTTAACCCGCTGGTGCTCTCTCCTCCTCGCCGGTAATCTTTCCTCCTCCTCGTCCCGCTTGAACAGGTGCTCTCGCCGGTGCTCTCGTCGGTGTTCTCGCCGGTGCTCTCTCCTCCTCTTCGCCGCCTTTTCTCATCACTCAGCAGGTAAAGACTTCCCTTTTCCCCTTTTCTTGAATGTGCTCTCTCTTCCTCTTCGCCCCTTTTCATCCCAATACTGAGTAAGAAGCATGTTGGCCCAACTGATTCAGTCTAGTTAATGTTAGGAATTTCTACTTTCTTTTAAAGTGTACAGGGCTGTGGAAATGACAGTCAATTTCTATGTATTTAGTTCATATACATTTCAATTTGGCTTTTGTATAGTTTGAGTTCAAGTACAGTTCAATTTGGCTTCAGAATGGTTTGAGTTCATGTACAGTTCATATACAGTTTAATTTGGCTTCTGTTTTGTCACGGTTTGCACAGTAATATTCACCCCACTACACTTGAGATTAAAAAAGCAGGAAGAGAAACAATGAAATTAACCAGACATCCCAGAAAAGAGTTTGTTTCATATTTATGCGATTGATGGGATAAAAGAGAAGTAATATGCAATATATTATGGTTGAAGTAAGAAGATCATTAAAATCCAAATCCTGCAAACCAAACACAGGAATGGATTTTAAATCCAATCCAATCCAAATCCCATGGAATCCAATTCCCTAAAAAAACATTCCTGCAAACCAAACGCACCCTTAGGGATGCGAGACAACTCTCGCAGGAGTAATTATATTCTTTTGTATTTGATTGACAACTAAGGGGTTGTTTACCAATTTTTTTATTAAGCCCTGTATAAATAAATTTGTCTGTCCGGATAAATTTGTCTGTCTAGACAAATGAGTGTTGTTGTTTATTTTTTTATCTTAACCAACAGTCTGAATAACATAAATGACCGATTTACCTCCCAATATTAATTATTCGAACTTCAAAACAAAAAATCATAAAAGAGGCCGAAGATGGTGTGTCTCATATGAGAAGGAGGCGATGTTTTAAAAAAAAGGGTAGGAGTGTCATTTTTGTGACTGAATGAGAACAACACACCATTTCAATCTGTGCGATTAAGCCATGGTTCTGTGCGAATAAGCCGTAAGTAAATAACCCAAATGAGATGTATGAATAAGCCAAATAGGCCAATAAGCTTAATTAAGCCGCAAGTAAACAACCCCTAGCTCGATTCGTACTACGGTCATGAACACTCATAAAAATAGACGTAGTGAAAACAACCTCGGATATGTGATGAAGTATGACGGAGGATTAATAATAACGGCTTAAATTCCCAAATCATTGAAATTTAAAATAGACTCGACAAGAGTTTTTTAGCAATTGAAAAGTCCACTGGTATTCTTCGTACTTAGGATAACTGCAACTTTTGAAATGCAAAAAGAATATTGTTCGTGAGTTATTGTTGATTAGTTGAGGAGTCGTGATCAACATAATGTAAATATTATAATAATCATAATTTATTAAAAATATATCTGAAAGTTACAGTAATACATATAAAATGTTTTTGGAATTATCTTAATTAAATTAATTTTTTCTTGCTTTTTTATAGAGTGGGGCGAATAAATATTTACTGCCATTTTGCTTTTTTTTTTAGGGTTTACTAATTTGCTTCAACTTTTTTAAGAGGTTTTTTGGTTGACAAACATGGCTGAAATAAGTTATCCTAATGTGACGGTCTACGAGAAGGATCTAAAACTTCTACAAGACTTACACGTTCAATGAACATAGAGCATTTGAATTGGGTTCGATGAATCGAGCTAGATAAAGACTGATCATGACGTCATTAGTCTGGAAACAGGTTGGACCACCGACCCTTTATAGCCTTAGTTTCTTTGAGTCAGATAAGATAAATGCAAATCTTCTTTCCAAATAAAGACGGAACAGGGTCAGACCTGAACCGGATAAAGACCGATTCTGCGATTCAATTCTTTTTTAAATTCGTTAATTTCATTTTTTTTTTCTCTTTTTCTTTAAGCAGACCAAACTATGCTTTTCCGGACTGAATTTACTCAGGATTCAGTTTTTATTATGCCAAATTTGAACCAATTTTGGCTTTTCTCGAACCATCTTGATCATACATTTTTTAAATTGGATTATGTCCGATCCTTGTCCAACTTGGTCAATGAATATGATTTAAAAATTCTAATCGCCTTTCTGTAATTCTAACTTTATAATACGTAGAATATATTCATTGTATATTTTATAAGATAATTCTACACTTTGTGATATCGTTCAAAGCTAAAAGTCAAGCAATCCATATAAGCTTTCACATGCTAATCCGAACCACAATACCTAAAAAGATTTTTTTTATTGATTTAACTCAAATTAATTAATATTAAAAAATAAAGTTCAAAATACAGTATAAAAATGATTAACTAATGTTTACTATAATAAAACTGGTCTCTTAGAACGCCTACAATTATTTTACAGTACATAGTATGGCTTAATAAGACTAACAAATGCAAGTCTTATGTTGCTGAATATTAAATACGTAATATACATTTATCGTAAAAACAAAGTTTATGAAATAATATTTGGGTAAAAAATTGATTACTGTCAACCCAACTGGACATATTAAAATGATTGGTAATCGATAAATACGTAAGCGCATCTCCAACAGATTCTCCAAAAAGAATGTTGAAAGTCAAAATTTTCAAAGAGATTTTTTTTGATTAACCTAGATATCCAACCCGCTATGCGAGCTGACTAATCCAAGGGCGACGACCTGCTTTGCAGATTTCTCGAAGTCACCGCATTTGAACCCCCATGGCCACAAGGGGATTTTTATTCCTCCTTAGATTTGAATCTGCGACCTCCTGGTACTTTTGACCTTTGGAGCCAAACTCAAACCAATTAGGCACCACCCTTGTGGTTAATTTCCCAAGAGAATTGCTTTCATTTCTTCCAATAAATTCTCCACAATAAAGAATCAAAAGTCAAAATCTTGAAAAAAAATATTTATTCATCTTTAACAACTTATTTATTTTGAAGATTACAATATGAATTATATTATTAAATCCAGTACCTTTCATAAAATATCATTTCTCGTTGATAGGAAGAATAAAAAATAACTTATTCTTATGTAATTATTTTTTGAGAGTTCTTCAAATTTGGAGAATTTTCTCAGTCTCTTTCCTACTTTTTTCATTTTGGAGAAGGTTTTGAGAAATATGTTAGAGCAAAAATCCCAAAATCTCTATTTTAGGGTAATTTCAACCCAACATTAAAAACATAAAAATGAAGGTGTTTTTTACCTCCAACCAAACCGTAAGGGGTTATTTACTCAAATGCTTATCCGATAAGTGTTTAGCTATATGAGTCAATAGTATAATTTATTTTGATGAGTAAGATTTTAGTACATCAAAATGTATTGAATGCAACAATTTACCGGGTAAGCGCTTACCTGGGTAAGAGTCGTAATCATCACTTATCGGGTAAGACTCTCCATCATTCTCATCGCTCTTACCCGGTAAGATTCTTAGCCCTTATAATGTTCATCCGGTAAGGAAATTTATTTGGTAAGCATTTACCAAGTAAACATTTAGTAAAAACGACCCCTATAACACTAAAATTTATAGAGGTCTTTAAAGTTGATCTATATATTTGAAGGTCAATAAAGTTGAACTCTTATCGATATAATATTACGTTTTTATAATTTATATGTATAATATCAATTTTTTTATAAATGCATATATTATTTTATTATTATTATAATATTAAAAATGTTCTTATTTTTCAGTGTGTGATTAAAGTTAATTTTTTTAGTGTTCACTGGATCCACTATTTTTAATGGCTGTATTTTTAGAGAATTTCGGAGATTTTTAAATACATCTATGTATTAAAAAAAAATAGAAAGATATTTGCGCAATGCAGTGAGATAAATCTCGATTTTAATGTTTAGTTTTATTCTTTGTCTTTATCGATATAATATAATTTTATGTGGTTTTGAGAAAACGATGATGTTATTATTTTTGAATGAAATATAAATTTGAAAACAACATAAAAATTTGAAGGAAAAAAAAAATCGATATTAGCATTAAATTAACTATTTAGTATTTTTCGTTTTTTGGTGTAATTTTTTTAATTCAAAATTTTATTATAATTTAATTTAGATTTAACAACAAAGTAATTTATTTTTGGTTTAACAATACAATTTTTTATAAAAATAAGAATTAAATATTCTGTTAGAACTCAATATTACTTTAATTATATTTTAAATTTTCTATATTCAAAATAGATGTTTATCTTATATTTGATTATGTTTATTTGCAGTTACTTATATGAATTTAAAAATATAGTTTTAATAAGTTGTATTTACGTAAAATTACTTGTAATCTTGAATTTTAAATAAAATATATCAATAAACAATATTTCATACATAAAAAATAATTTTTAAGAGTTCTTTATAATCTATATATATATTAAAGGAGAAACCAAGGTTGGTGACTTGGCTTCTCCTAAGGGTTGGAAACTTATTTATCTTTTTTTTCATTCATCCTCCTTTAATCTTTTTTTAATTTCACATTCTAATTTCTATAAACATTGATTATCATTTATGTTTGCATTTAACACAATATTTTCATTTTCTCTAACTCTTTTTCATAAATTGTTCATCATTCAATCTCTTTTTTTCCATCTCCATCACTTGATTTGTTTTCATTTCTTTTTTCTCCATCTCTATCACTTGATTTGTTTTTCATTTTATAAATTGTTATTTTTCACCAAATCTATTTTCAAATTTATTTCGAGAAGACCAATTCAGGTATGCGTTCCTTTCTATTTTTTTTTTGGATTTTAGAATTTTGTTTTTTTTTACTTTTCCCTTCTATGATTTTCCTAAGTTTTCTCAATGAAACGGAGAGTTTGTTTTTTACAACACTTTTAGAGTTTTCATGGCAACAATGGTTCGATTAATCGTCTGATGATAGAATCTTGAAAGTATTACAAACCATGAAGTAGTCTCAACAAATTTCAACATATTTTTGTAATGGTTATCTTTTTCAAGTATACTTTGAGAAAACTAATGTGTGTATGTATTCCTTTTGACATTTATTGATATTTTTTAAGTTTTTATGTTACAATTTTTCATGTAGCATCACCAAACTTCAACATGCCCTTTTTAATGGTTATATTTTTTTCAGGTTTATTTCGAGACGATTAATCCGAGTATGCAATTCTTCTTAATTTTGTTAGGATTTTAGAGGTTTTCTTTAACTAATGTCTTCTACATTTTTCTT
>NC_037538.1:13836978-13874444 GCF_001531365.2 Cynara cardunculus var. scolymus | reverse complement strand
AGAGTTTGGTTGACAACAACTACTCCTCATGGAATATTGAGAAACCAAGTTTAATGAAAAACCATTTTTCATATTCATCTTTTATTTTCTCATTCTTATTTWACATTAAAATGTTTTCAACATACAATTGTTGAAACTTTTTTTCAAATTMTATTTATTTTTAAAATATTTTCAACTGCATTAATCGTTAAAAGATTTTATTTTTGTAATTTAAATTATATATATATATATATATATATATATATAAAGAACAACAATAATGATAAGGTAGATTCATATATCAAAGATAATATTGATTCTTATTAGTTTAATATATAAATGTAATCATCGACTCATTTAGCTAACTTCAATAATTTTAAAAATGATTATTGTCACAATGCAGCGCATGGTGTCAAACACTGATATATTCTAAATATGTGTTGGAAGTCAGAATTTTAAACATTTTATGCTTTTTCTAAACAAATTGCAATAAAAATATTATTATTATTATTAAAAATAAAAATAAAAGGATGATTGAAAAGTTGAAACCGATGATTATGATTGACGGATTTTGAATATGTAAAGAAAATTGATTTATGAAAATTAATTATTTTAATATTTACAGTACCAACACTGAATTTTATTCACCCTTCAAAGAGATGCCGTGTGCTTGTGTGTGTGTGTGTGTGTGTGTTTACAGAGGTATTGAGTGTGAAAACTCTCCAAATTGATGCTCAATCCACATCTCTAATCGATTGATTGGATTGATCGAAGAAAATTGCGGTTTTTTAGTCTCTAGAATTTGTTATATATTCGATGAACAAATATATTCGAGGCTTTGCATTTGCGATTTCGTAATCAGATCGATTTTTTTGAGTTGGTTTATAGTTGTAATAGGTTTCGGCAAATGGAAGGTGAAGATGATGTGCATATGGCTACAGAGGGCTTAGACTGGAAATTCTCTCAGGTTTTTGGTGAGCCTGCTGCTGGCGAAGAGGTTCAAGAAGGTACAACAACATTTGATCGATGGCCTTTTGTTTAAGTTTTAATTTTTTTTATATGTTATCTGGTTATGAAATTGTAGTCACTTTGATGTTTGTTATTTCTATTTTGTTACGTTTAAAATTTTGATGAATTTATTGCTCATTGACTTTATTTATTAAGAAAATTTGTCTGCATAGACAGCTTTAATTGATGAATTCTACATTCCCTAGGTTTCAGGAAAGAGATACAGCTTGATACTTCAGGTGTTTAAATGTTTAAAAATGATATGGGTTTTGTTATTTGTGGTGTAAAATGTAGCTTTTCTTTTTATTTTAATGTTTAAATATTGAGGTTGAGAGAAGTATGTTTGATGTCAAAAAGTCAAAAATCTTGTATCTTTTTTCGATCAGAAGGAGTGATAATTAAAGTATAGAATTCTTTAGCTCGAAGTTTGGATTACTGATTTGTATAGGTCAAAACCTAGATGGGAAATTTTCTAAATGTGATTATTCATAGTAACACATATTACAATAGGAATTGCTTATTTATTAAGAAAATTTGTCTGCATAGACAGCTTTAATTGATGAATTCTACATTCCCTAGGTTTCAGGAAAGAGATACAGCTTGATACTTCAGGTGTTTAAATGTTTAAAAATGATATGGGTTTTGTTATTTGTGGTGTAAAATGTAGCTTTTCTTTTTATTTTAATGTTTAAATATTGAGGTTGAGAGAAGTATGTTTGATGTCAAAAAGTCAAAAATCTTGTATCTTTTTTCGATCAGAAGGAGTGATAATTAAAGTATAGAATTCTTTAGCTCGAAGTTTGGAGTACTGATTTGTATAGGTCAAAACCTAGATGGTAAATTTTCTAAATGTGATTATTCATAGTAACACATATTACAATAGGAATTGCTTACATTTGCTTGGAATAAATCTGTGATAATCATCTTATGACACAGTGACCGAATGTGATTGCTTTGTCTTGTTAAGTGGGTCTTATGATGACTCAGATATAGTTTACTTAGTTATATGCCAGTAATTTTTTGACCAGTGGCAAACAAGATTGTTGCTTGTCTGATATAATGGAGTTTGACAATTGAACTTCTATTATTGGTGCTCATAGTTTTAACAATTAATCATGTGTTTCGGAGTTTAGATATAATGCAGCTTGTTAGGCGGAGATGGTGACAGTAAGTTTTGTTAAAACTGAGAAGTGATCTGACAATTATAACAGCCATCCTTCAAGTGAACAATATATAGAATAGGGCACATAACAAAAAATGTGCACCTATCTAAGTATGTAATGCTATGTGCTTGTATGTTCACTTAAGCCAGGTTTCAACTTCATTTGGGGGTGACCCAATATTTAAACTGAATAAAATTCTTTCATTCTTTGTTTCATTGTATTTGCTTGAGCATGGTTTCCAAATTCATTTTGTTGTCTAAGTTAAGGCCATTTTGTAGAAACTAATATTAATGTATCTGGTCCACTGCATAATACAATTATTATTGGAGGATAAAGATTCATTTAGGCACCCTAGTAAGCAGAACAGAGGATTTGTTGGATGTTAGCTGTAGTAGTATAATCTCATAACATTGGAGAGTATTGATACTGTCTTGACAGGAAAAGGGTACTATAACAAGAAACAACTATGTACTTGTGTTGAGGACCCAGTTCAAGAAATGGATCTCTCTTTGCCAAACTTAGCGTATATGCACTTGTAGACCGTGTAACATAGATCTTAAATCCTTAATTGACAGTTGACAATGTAATTCTGTATGTTCTGTATGCAGTTGATATCATTTCAGCTATAGAATTCGATAAATCTGGAGATCATCTTGCAACTGGAGATTGCGGGGGTCGTGTGGTTTTGTTTGAAAGAATCAACAAAACAGATGTATGTTGTCCAATAGATCTGCTAAATAATTTGTTGTTTCTGATTTATTGTAAGCTAAAGCTTTAGATTTTTCACTGATTCCACTTCTAACATTAACTATAACATAGCATGCTGATCATCGAAGAGATCTGGATGGAATGGATTGTTCTAGCAGTAGACGCCCTGAATATCGCTACAAAACAGAATTCCAAAGTCATGAACCGGAGGTTCTCTTTTGTCTTCATGAAGGCTTTGGTTCCATTATGCTGTATTTCAGTTTCTATTTTTCTGTTCAATGTCTTATTTACTCTTAACTGATTCATGTTTATGAGTTCAGTTTGACTACCTAAAGAGCTTGGAAATTGAGGAGAAAATCAACCATATCAGATGGTGTCATACAGCTAATGGTGCCATGTTTCTGCTCTCGACTAATGATAAGACTATAAAGTGCTGGAAGGTAGGAATTTACTGAAGTTTGTGTATTTCCATCACCTCTGTGGCTCATTGTGTAAAGTGTAAACGATGAGTTTGGTTATTCCTCTCAAACAAGTGAGGTCATAACAAGCACAACCATAGATTGTTGGACTACCATAAGTATTATTTAGTAATTGTGATCATCAATTTCAGTGTGCTATTTATACATTTGTGTTGGACCAGGTACAAGAAAAGAAGATCAAGAAAATATGCCACATGAACATAGAGCCTCCGAAACCGACAAGTAATGGTTTTGTTAGTGGTTCAAATGTGCCTACGATGTCTAAACCACATACTGCAAATGGAGATGGTATCGACAAACACCTGCGTTGTATGAGCGACAATGTTCCATTTCCATCGTGGAGGGTTTCATCTCTACATTTACCCATGGTAGTACTCAGCATGATCATTTATCCTTCACGGCATATAAGCTTTTCGTGCAAAGATACAGTGAACTTGAAATCTACCAAATATTTTAGGTTTTGAATTTTGTTAGCTGCAGGATCCTGATTCCATTGTTGGCCTTCTGTAAATTATTTGGTCTATCCTGTGGATATTTAATACAGGTTTTTCCTGATATGACTAACATTTCTCCATCTTTCATGTTTAGGTAACCGGCCATGAAACAAGCCTTGTAGCTAGATGCCGTAGAACATACGCCCATGCCCATGACTATCATATTAATTCCATCTCAAATAACAGGCGCGTTCTCATCTTCTATGATCAGTTATCTCTATTGCACTTATGTATTAGCTTTCACTTTCGTATGACGTACATAAAAGCGCACTATTCTGGGAATTATATGAGTTGAAATAAGTGGAAGACTCATTCAATCTTTTCCTTTACTGTGATGAGCTTTTTTAGAGTGGCATAGAGGTTGAATAGTCATCTTTTTATTCAAGTTTCCCTAGGAATAGTGAACTTTACGTCTGAGATTTTGGCTAGTTTGCCTATTATTGACATAAATTGGCATAGTGAATTTTTTTACTGTCTTTAAATACTCGGTCTTTTGTTCAGAAGAGAAATGGCTTATACTCATTTTGGAAAGCATCTTATCATTGGTAACTATCTCATACACATTCTGACCATTGGGATTTTCTGGTGATTGAGGTAGGGTCTTGGGTCAAAAAGGCACCTAATTGCCCCCATCATGTAGTTCATTTTTAGATTAATATTCGTTCAGAAGCATGTTTGAATACTGCAGATATGAGGACTCTGTTGGTACCCACTTTGAGAACATGTTCGTGTTTAGACATGCTATCTTGCCGCACTAATACATTCAAATAATGCACATCATAGTTTTTTGTTAGGCATGCGTAACTTGTGGCTGGGCTGACAAACCAAAAATGGACCCAGAATTTTAGCTTATTTCCATCGCCTAATAGTCCACAAGTTGGAGAATAGATATCAATCATTCCAAACGTGACAAAACAAAACAGAGATTATACTTTGAAAACAAATAGGACACTGAGGAAGCTAAATAAAACAGATAATTGATCTTCAGAACACAAAGAATGAATATTCAGGAGGACGGCGGTGCATGTCATGGAAGCATTTGGAGGCAGCCTTGAGGGTCTGGCGATGCTTCTGGTGAATCACTTGATACAGGTAATGGTGGTGCCAAATGTTTGAGATGGCAGTGAAGGCAGTACAGCATATTTAAGGCACAAGGTGCAAGGGTCGTGTCTTCGCTTAGGCGCAACAAGAGGCACACCTCATGAAGTGAGGCACATGACCTCAAAATATTCAGCAAATGTATATAGGTGCACACAAAACCATTAAAGGAGGGAAATGGGGCATATATACGAAAAGTATTGAATATTATAACATATTAACATTAATTAGAATAACATCAACACACACATGCACTTGTGTGTATAAAGAATCATGTGCATTCATTTAAAGAATAAGCAATTAACAGTTTAATTCACACTACCATCATAGTTCATTGATTTCCAATTAACATCATTTAAAGAATCATTGATTTGTATCAGCATCAATAACATATTAACATTTGGCATTCAATTCACCTCGAACCCATAAACAAAATTCTTTACTGTAGTCTTTTTTTTCTCTCTCCATCATTTCTTAGTATATTAAATTAAAATCTGCTTAACAGGCTCTTTTCGTCTAAAGTAAAAAGCTAAGAACGCTTTTTAGGATGGCCACCAAAGAGAGCACCATTTGTCTATTTTGATGGACACTAAAGGAAAGTTCTCATGTGGTTGTCATGAGTTTTAACCTAAAAGCCTTGAAGTAAGCTAATTAAAGCTTAATTTATTCTATCTTCTAACTTACCTAAACAAACCCTGGATCTCCGAAATTTGCAGATACAAGGCTACCCTTCTGGGAAAACTAGAGGCATCATCTGGGGAAATAAATTCAGATAGAAAAAAGATATTGTACTAAGTGATAAGAAATGCTTGATACTTGCATATGTGCAACTCCTCATATCAAGATGGCAATTGAATAAATATAGGTCTAAATCTCTTGTAGTATGTATTAAATGTTGGATTTACTTATTTTTTATCCAGTGTGTAGTAATGTCCTGCTTGTCATCATATGATATCCACTAAGAAAAACTTTTATCTTCTTTCCATCTTGTAGTGACGGTGAAACTTTTATATCGGGTGATGATCTGCGCATAAACCTATGGAACATGGAAATTAGTAATCAGAGTTTCAATATCGTTGATGTGAAGCCTGCCAACATGGAGGATTTAACCGGTAGAACTGAACATTAATGGCTTCTGTTATATGCCAAAACTGGTGTGAGCCAATTTATCTACCAAAAAAGTGCTACCTGGAAAAAGTTGGTTGGTCAAGTACTGTTGGGCCTAGTGATATATTCTTTCTGGATAATGAGCTTTTCCGTTTTACTCTCACAATACTTTGGAAAGTAAATTTGGCCTTCCTTTAACAAAAGGATGCTTTATGTTGCTAAGTTTACTTGTAGTGACCATGCTTCTTTATAAGAAATCTGGTTCATCCTTTTCCTTCATCTAATTGAGGACACTGTTTGAGATATGTAGCCTTCATGCCTTTCTGGGTCCCTTTTCTTGTGTTGGATCTTAGAATATGCCAGTGCCATTATGCTGCAAAATTTAGCGCTTCAACTTCTCTTGTATATTTTCCGCTTTTCCTCGTTTTTAGAGAGAATAAAATTTATCCTTTTCCCGTCGTAAGCTCTATATTAATTTGATGACATCTGTTTGAATCTGTTGTTGCAGAGGTGATAACTTCAGCTGAGTTTCATCCTTCGCACTGCCATATGTTAGCGTATAGCAGCTCAAAAGGCTCAATTAGGCTTCTAGATTTACGGCAATCCGCTCTATGTGATGGCCATAGTAAATTGTAAGTGGATACCTTTTCCTGTCAACACTTGTATATAAATGGGTTAAGTATTGGTAAGAAATTGTTTAATTATGCAAGGGCTGGAGAAAGATAGATGCAAATGAAGGCGAGGGACATATGTGGGCCCATGTAATAACTACATATAAGTGTCCTTAGCCAAGGAGTTAATAACTACATATTTTTCTTATAATCGATAGATTGATCTTATTGGCTACCTACACATCTACTTGCAATGAAGTATTTTCTATGGGAGAAAAAGTTTAGGTTGTTCTGCAATTGGATTCAGTTTTTTATTTACTTTTTTACAGATTAAAAGAACATGAGGCTCCAGGTGCAAGATCTTTTTTCACAGATATTATTGCCTCAATTTCTGATATCAAGTTTTCAAAGGGAGGAAGGCATATCCTAAGTCGTGACTACATGACTCTTAAGGTATTTCTTTTCAGCACTATGTAGATAAAACTCCGATTGCCTTACTCCATCTTAAATCAATGTTGTTTGATTCTGATGCAACAATTAAGAATTGCAGAAGATAAAATGGAGAAATTGAATGATTTTTTGAATGAATTCGTTAATCTTTTGAGAGGATTAACACTCTTCCTTATGGTGCGTATACATCTGACAGAAACTCAATGACCCTCACTCCACCGACCTCCTCTCTTTAAAACAGATCAACCCTTCAACTAAATCCCTCAACCGACTTCAACTCCTTCACCCACTTCCTTTATGAAAAGGCTAAACTACCCATTAACCCCTTCTTCTAGAATACGTGAACAGTACTCATGGCTTAACAGATCCTTGCAAATAATGTTTAAAAGTGAGAAAATTTTGAAAGAGAGCTTCTTTTCCTTATTCTTTAACTTCTTTGTGAAAATGTTTTGTTGTCTCCTACCATATCTATCGATTTTCATAGTTGGTTTCCGCTAATACTTGTCAGCTGTGGGATATAAATATGGATTCCGTTCCAGTGGCAACCTTCCAGGTTCATGAATATTTGAGACCTAAGGTAATATATCTTTCACAAATCCTTGTCCCATAAAACTTTAGTCACACAACAGTTTGCTTTGTGGATCAAGTTCTCTCAACTCTTTGTATTTCTATCAGCTGTGTGATATGTATGAAAATGATTCAATCTTCGACAAGTTCGAGTGTTGTCTGAGTGGAGATGGACAGCGGGTGGCAACGGGTTCTTACAGGTCTGACTTTCAGTCTCTTGATTATTTAATCCCTTATTGAATACTTAAATCATTTTACATGCTGTTTGCTATGGGATTAATAGGAACTGCTGAGAGTATAAATCAACAATACTATACACATATGTATTTTGGTTAACATATACCTCCTTTCCAAAAAAAAAATATCCACAATAACAAGGCAAACGGTTAGAAATGCGTAATTGTTACAGCTTTTAATTAACCAAATGCCAATATTAGCCTTAAAAGTAGAGGGGGTAATTAATTTCTGCATCAAATAATCAAGGATGGGATAGGAAAATAGACATTTGAAAGTGGACACTTATTTTGGGAAGGAGGAGGATGTATGGTTTTGCAACTACTGCTGTTTTCAACCCATTATGTATGTTAAAATGGGCTAGACAAATAGATCCAGCTAACTATTTCCGGAACGAGTTACCTTTTACAAAAAGTGTAAACAAGCTGACCATTTGATATGGAATTTTGCTTTTCTATCAACACCCAAACATTTGATGTTTTACTTACGAGAATTTTTTATGATCCAGCAATCTGTTTCGTGTTTTTGGGTGTTCTGAGGGAAGCTCAGAAGAAGCAACTTTAGAGGCAACAAAGAATCCCACGAGGTATTGCCTTTTAAATTTCTGTTGATTTTTTAGCAAAGTTATTCATTTGCTTCTCATTTTCGGAACTTCTGATGAACTCTTTTTGTTCTTTTAGGAGGCAAATACAAACCCCACCAAGATTCCCAAGATCCCTCGGAACCCTTCCCCGTGTTAGCAGGCGAGGTATGTTTGATCTTGCCACCGGATTTTACGCAGACTCTGCACCAATATTATCATATGATCTTAAAGGTTTATAATTTGCCTTACGGATTTCACCGGGAAGTGACAGTTGCATGAAATTTTTGGAAGAATTCTAGTAAAAAATGGCTCCAAACACTTTCCCTGAACTCTACTCGTACTTGATAGTACAAGGGGCAAAATGTATGATGTATAATCATATAATGAAGTGTACTATAAATCATATTTAGTGTAACAAAGAGTTCTTTTTTCTCGATTAATGTAACAAAGTGTCAAGAACTCAAGATTTTCTATTTAATGTAAGAAAGTTTCAAAATTTCCTATTTTTTATCTATTTGAACGGTAACCTGTTGTTTTTGTAACATTTGATTACTTGGATGTCAAGTTTATCGTCCTCTTTGCCATAAACCTTATAAAAACAGGTATCTATGTCATCAAATGTTACAGATCAACGGATTATCGGTCAAAATCTGTATAAAAATTGGAAAAATTTGAAACTTCATTATATCTATTTAGAATTTCTTTTGCTTAACTAAACCAGACTTTGTTGTATTTTGATGTATATTTGCCTTAGCACAAGGCATGTGAAAAGCAAAGAAAAAACCCGAAGGGTTGACCACGCCTTATACACGCACTAACTTTTTTGGTGTTTTAACCTAAAAGGATCCGACAACTTGGGAATTGACATCAATGGCAGCAGTTACGATTTCTCAAGAAAGTTGCTCCACCTTGCATGGCACCCAAACGAAAACTCAATCGTCTGTGCTGCTTCAAACAGCCTGTACATGTATTACGCATGAAAGGTCAAGTACGAGATTCTGTACAATTTTTCTCTTATATACACTTGTAGAAATTAGACAACACTTATAGGCCATCAATGAAGATCCATCATCAAAATTCTCCAAGATTCGGGTCGAGTCAAAATGTGTTCCTAGTCAAGAACGTAGACCAACCCGATCAGAAAAAAACGTCTAAGAGATGATGTTACAGTAAAAAGGTGCGGTTTTGTACTCGTTTCATTACAACGATCATGATTATTACGGTTACTATAGTTTTTAGTCAAAAGAACATAAGCTCTCTTACTACCAAAACATGGAGGAAATCATCATGCATCTTTTGTTAAAGCCGATATTTGAACGTCTTCGGAAACTTGTCATATCACCCTTAAAAAAAAGGGTGTATAGGCCCGGTCCTAGGCCAGGCCTGCCCCCAAACTTCGAGCTTGATCGGGCTCTTAGGCTTGGCCTGACTTGGACCAGGTTTAAAGTTCATTAGGCCAAGATCGGGCTATGGGTTCACTAGGTCTAGGCTTTTTGTAGTTGGGTATGGATTAGGTTTTGGGCTTGGGTTTTTTGTACATCTTCAGTTGTGTTTGCCAAGTGGATCACTAAACTTGTACAAGTTACCTTCATGATCGTGCAAAGGTGGTAAGTAATCAAGATTAAGGTTTTTTTCTTAAAACATATTCATATAATTAAAAACTTTTACATTTATAAGCACATTTAATTTTCACTTTCCTACCATGTAAGACAACTCTCAGTACATTAAGATTGATATCAGTTGACAGTTGTAACAAAAATCTCGCCTGTACTTTAATAGTCGTTAAAAAATTTCGTTAGTTGGAGGACATTTTTTGTCCTTTTATCAATCTTTTTTTGTTTTTTTGGCAATCAAAATTGATTTTATGATTAGATAAAAGACAAAAAGAAATCGATAAAATGATGAAAATATCTCTCATTTTGAAGGAACTTTTTTACGGCCGTTAGAGGAAAAGACCAATTTCGGATGTTTTTTGCAAACCATGATGGCCATATTTTAATTTCAAAATTGTAAAGACGAAAAATATTATTTTGGAACAACCACATGGACAAAATCTGTAGTTTACTCCAAATTAAATTAGAAATGTAGTGAAATTAAAAAAAAAAAAAAAACTCCATCTGTGTCTTTGTGTGTTGATATTCGTTGTTTTATCTAGTCTCTTAATGGGTATGAAAGACTGAAGGGTTTCATCAAAGATAGTTGGGCGTTATAGGTTCAGAGTTCAGACCTAACCCTTTCTACCATGTTGCTTGAGCATTTGAGGTCTTGTTTGGGATTTGAAAGCTTTTGTTTTTATACTACGGCTCGAAATGCTATGAACAATGATTGTTCTTCCATCGTTGTTGTCGACAGGTACATACGCATAAGCTAACTTGATTTCAGTGATAACCATCGTCGTTGTTGTCACTTTGTACGCCTTATGAAGCTATTGTTTATACATATAATTTATTTCATCATGTTATTCATTAATCGGTATTAGCACGTACTTGGAAAACATTTTCGTTAAGTTTTTTTTTTTTTTCAATTATATGATATTTATATACAACAAATACTTACTCAAACTCCTTACCTTTTTTGGTGACGTTTGAAACATTGACCTCCTAGGATGCTGGACTTTATCGGTAACCTCGGTATCGCTAGGCCAATTATCCTGTAAGTAATGATGGCTGAAGTTCTTAACCAAAAAGTAACGATGCTGACATTAAAATCTCAAATAAATAGTATGTCATGTAAGGGTAAAAATGGTAATTTATGTCTTTTAGACTATTTATGTGGACATAAATAACTTTGGACAACCGATCCAATCCAAATAACCATTTGATTGTATCACTCATATATATTAAATAATATTTTAATCTAAAATACATGAAATTCCACATAATCAGGCATTAACCTTCATTGATAACCGGTCCAACATAAAATGAACATTACTGATGGGTCATAAATGTTCTTGGCAGGTCCGTTTGGTCCCGATTTCAGACTTTTGTTACTAGTTGTGCATATTTCATAACAACAAAACGATAAAAGAAAATTACAATTTTTCCTTTAAGATTTAAAATTACCCGTTTAACCTTCATTTAAAGGGGTTCGTACTTCTTAACATGGTAAGATTTGGATCAAAAAACTATCAAACTTGTATATGCAGTCAACAGACGATTCGCCCTTTCTCGAGTTTTATGTTCACCAAGACCAGAAGGTTGCATTCAATATTGAATTCAAAAAATTCGTAACTTAATCGATACCACTATTGTTGTATAACCACCACCATTGATTGATGTTATGGACATCATGATAGCTGTGTTTGCAAACTCGTTGGGCCTCGATCATGTGTCCAATTGATGCCATAACTACGTGATCCAAACAACATTTCGATAGAAATTTTACCTACAATTTTTCTTGAACCTCTAAAACCGAAATTTGCCTCATGTTCCAATTTCCCTGAACTTAAACTTACTTATTATCAGATCAGTCTTACTTTTGGTACATTCCATGCTGCCATTTCTTACAAAATGTGATGTTTTACCTATATATAAGCTTGGGAGATATATCTGTTTTCTTCAGAACTGACAATTGAACTTCTTTTTATAAAACTTTGCGGGTCACTAAAATCATTTCCTTGAAAATAGGAACTTTGTCCTCATAATTAGTGGGGGCATCTCATCCTCACATTGGCATCTAGTTCCCGACTAGCTTTTGGGCACTTATGTTTCTATAGGATATTCTATGTTACGGGGAATTTTCTTACTTCACAACAACTTTATCCTTCAGTTATGATACTGGTTCTTTTACATATTATTCACTCGTCGACTGTTGCAACTTGAAAACATGATTTCATTGGATTCAACATGCCAAAATGCACTATGCATGTTCTTTAGCTCTGTAGCAAGGTTTAGTTGACATACAACCCATGTTACTTCATTACTGGTGCTAATGATCAGAACCAGCTTCGCCATCTTCCTAACGTGCATGGTTCCTTTCTATAGTGATGCCTTGAGAAGCAATTAGCGTTTGACTAGATGTTATCGGTTTCTCTTTCTTCAACACTGTTATTTTGTCGGGCCTAGATTGTCTTTTGTCGTTCTTGACTTTGGTTGACCTAGTCAACTACTTTTCTAAATCACTTTTGTTCGAAATCTTGACCTTCTACTTCGTTACAGTACAACGGTCTCAACATCTAATAAGAAAACGGAAATTGGGGAGAGAGATAAGGGCGGCAAAAAGGGAGGAGAAGAATGGGAAGGTGATTGGTGAAGGAAAGAAAGAACGAAAGGTAAAACTCTGTACGATCAATCACGAGTATTGCTCGTGATTGAATGATAACGACGATGGTTAACAACAAAACCAAGCGAGTTTTATACCTTGGAGATGCACGATGGCTAGACCTTCCAAGTTTGTTCATGATATACAAAAAAAGCTCGGGTTTTTCTAAGTTTTTTAGGGCATGTGTTTCAGGCCGGACTTTAACCGAATCATGAAAAAAAGTTGGCTTGATCGAGGTTGCTAGGCGTGGGCTTTTTTGAGCCGGATTTGGATCAGGCTTTGAGCTTGGAAATTTTAGTGCATCTCAGGCTTTGGAAATTTTAAGCGCTTACCGACATGAGTCAACACTATGATTTATTTTGATGCGTAAAAGTCTAGTATATCAAAAATATATCGAATGCAACAATTTAGTGGGTAAACGTTTATCTGAGTAAGAGTCGTCATCCTCACTTACCAGGCAAGAGTCGTCATTTTCACGGCCTTTTGTGGAAGGGGTATTTTGGTAATTAGCACAGTAGTTGTCTATCACCTTGTAATTGCGATGGAGATTTTTCAACAAGGGTAAAAAAGTAAAAAATAGATATTTGGTTAGAAAAGTCATTTTCACGACCTTTTATGGGAGGGGTATTTTGGTAATTAGCACATGAGTGGTGAGCCTCCTGTTTGTTCCAAATATATATTTTCATTAGTAGCCCCACATTTCCATCCTCTCAATCCTCTTCCAGCGTTTCTAGGGTTTTCGTAACCCTTTTGCTTCTCTCTATCCCTACACCATTTCCATGGCTGAGGAGGCACAGTATTCGTCCCCCGGTGACTTTCCCACCACCAAGCGCAAGTACGATGACTCCACCACCCCACCGCCTTCAGCAACCCGTCGACCCACTGGATTTTCCGCTCCCATCATTCCTTCACAGTCTCCCGACTCCGCTCCGGCCTACAACAGTGTACCTCCACCCGTAGATGAGATCGAGCTCGCTAAACAGAGGGCTCAGGAGATCGCTGCTCGTCTCTTTAACAACGCCGAGGCCAAACGCCCTAAGTTCGAGAATGGCGGCGGATTTGATTCTAATGATAGCAAGGGTTTCAGCTCTGGTCCTACGGGTTCGATTCTTTGCTCAAATCTAATGATCTTTTTACCTTTTTCTGGTTTAGGTTTTGTGATTGTGATAATTACATTGGTAATCTTGGCTTTATCTCTAATACGAACACATTTTTTGAGTGGATTCGACTAAAAATCAAATAAAAAAGGTTCTCCTAATTGTTTTACAGCAAATAGAAAGAGATTCTTTAACCGCAAAGAATTTGGTTGTTCAATTATATGTGGTTGAATAAATTGAAATGAACAGTCTGATGTTCTTTTGTGCTCTCACTCACAGGGCGAAGTACTTATTTCTTTACATAATTTGCCGAATCTAAAACCGATACATGTAACACAGTTTGAAATCAAGGATGATTTATATGTCTAAATTAAAAAAAAATGTCTCTTATCATTCACCTTAAAAAATTGTTGCGCATGATTTGCAAGTTTTAGATAACTACAAAATAAAACAAGGATATATGGTAAATTTAGCTGCCAAAACTTTCAATCAGCACCAATCCTAATTTGTAAGGTGGGCGTACAACAGATGTATTCCTGGGCCCTTTTTTTCTTGCCCTCGTTAGTTATGACTATTATGAGTATTTGAGCTTAAATTTTCTAGCAGAACTGGTTACTTTTATCATCTATTCATTTGTTTTAAGGCATATACGGAAGTTTTGTATATATTCACCTCTTGTTTTTGTTGCTTAGAAAGATTTGAATTGTGGATATTAAAGAATTCATATACGTCTTTTCTCTCAGGGCGTGGTCTTTCAGTTAATTTGTCCATGAAATATAAAAATGTGCTGTGGTGTTTGGTATTTTCAGGTGTGTTATGACTGTTAAATTAGATAACCCCTTATTGGTTTATTTTTTCATCATTGCAGATTATGGGCAGAAGCCTTTTTCGACCACTGCTTCTTCTGTACCTTCTTCTTATGGTTATGGAAGCCCAAGTAAGAAGATTGACATACCAAATGGAAGGGTAGGTGTGATTATTGGTAAAGGTGGAGAGACTATTAAATATCTTCAGCTGCAATCTGGAGCAAAGATCCAGGTTACCCGAGATATGGATGCAGATCCTCATTCACTTACCAGAGCAGTTGAGCTGACAGGTTCTGCAGAATCAATAGCCAAGGCTGAGCAATTGATAAAGGATGTGCTTGCTGAGGTATATATGCTATTGTTCTATATGATGATTCAAGTTTCTAAAGATCTTTTTCATATGTTTGTAGTTGATGCCTTTTTCAGTTTTGTTTATTTATTTGTCTTCAATGCTGGCTTTATGTATTATTGGTAGGATTCACTGTTCAGTATATTGTGACATGCTTTGACTAGCATGTGTATGTTTAGATGTTGATGCTTATTGGCTGTGTGATTCAGGCCGAGTCAGGAGGTTCTGGCATAGTTTCTCGAAGAATACCTGGTCAGCCAGGTGGTGCTGAACAATTTGTGATGAAAGTCCCAAACAACAAGGTATTTTTATGTTCAAAGCTGGTTTACGCTTACTGATCATTTGCCGCAACTTATAATTGTTCTAACTTTTGTTTTTGCTTCTAGGTTGGTCTTATTATTGGTAAAGGGGGCGAGACCATTAAAAATATGCAAGCTAGTACAGGAGCACGTATTCAGGTATTTCCAAATTCTCTATTATTTTTAGCTCACTTACATGGATTTTAAAAAATGATGTGATGCCTGGCTGCTTTGCTCCAACCAATCTATAGTTCCATGCAAACCCCCTTTTTACATGGGGGCAAGGCAAGCTTTAGGCCTTTTGGTCAAGCGGCATGGCCTCAAAGTTATCGATTTATTTCTTTTGAGTAACGGCGTATGACCTCAAAGTCATGGTTCCATGCTAAGCTTTCTTGGTCTTTCTCCTGGAAAATGATACTTGGCTTTTGTGGGCAATGCTGAAAATAATTCATGTAGGACGTGACAAAAGGATGGATGGAGTATTGTTTGTTACAAATGAAAAATAGTAGTTTTTTTTGTTGAAGGATGGTGAACCAACTTATGATGGTATACTTGTATCAAAAGGTGGGAGTGTCAAAGTACTTTTTCTGTGTGGTGAATGTATTTACTGCTTTCATATATATTAAGTGTGTGTGAAGACTAAAATATGGGAGGATATCTGCAGTATATTTTCTCATTTTCTTCTGACAAAGGATACTATTTAATTATTTTCATAGTCTTTGCATTCTAAATCGTCCTTAGGAAATGCTGAATGCTCACTTGTTACTTTAACCAAACTAATTGTAACACTTGTTGGATGTCCAAAGCTTAATTGTATATATTTTGCAGTTGGGATACAGCTCATTAAAGGTCGACTCATTTTACTCTATTTTCTCTTTTTTCACAGTTTTCTCCTGCAGTCTTAATCAAAGAGTGTATAAACATGTCAAGTCACATTTATTTGAGTGTATATCATCGAACTACTGTTGGGTTTAATTTTTTTTTTAAAGAATGTCAAGCTGAGACATGCAACTTGCTCACTCTTTGCCATTCCTCTGTTAGTATGTTGTCATTTTACCTATTATATTAGGTCACAAGACAAGCAGTTTATTCCAATTATCAACACCTTTTTATCCTGATCCTTGGGCCTGATGCATTTATAACACCATTATTTATGGATCTATATTGTTGTATTATTTTGTGACTTTATCTTATATATTGAGTTTTAAATCTGCATATGTTGATTATCAATTTTACAAGTAAAATATTGAAGCTGATAAGAATGTACCTATTATCAGGTGATACCTCTACACCCACCCCCTGGTGATACGTCAACAGAAAGGACTGTACAGATAGATGGATCCAGTGATCAGATTGAGGCTGCAAAACTGTTGGTTAATGAAGTGATCAGTGAGGTATGTGCATGTATGCAAGGAGACCGAGCATCTGCTTGGTTTCAAAAAACATATGCTAAATTGCACTGGCTTTCAGTAGAGTTTTTTTTCCTTTGTGAACATTGGGGCATCTTTAATCTTACATGGATATCATAGTATACTTTGATTGCTGTGATATGACAAATACGTGAATCTGGTGGTTGCATTCTGATTCAAAATGGATCTCTTTTTCTAATGAATTTCTAGAAGTTTCTGCCAATTTAAGAAAGATGGGGAGTCTATTAGCTAAATGTTGTTACACTTCTCATTCTGCCGTTTGTTTAACTTTTTTCTTTTCTATCTGTTCTGTTATTTTTTAACTTCACATGAGGAGTCCTTTATCATCTGACCGGAAACAGGTGTATAGCAAAGTATCTTATTATTGAGGCCATCATGTAGTATAATCCACTACTTTATAATTTACCTGATTGTTCATAGATTGCCACCACCTGCATCTCTTCCATATATTCCACTTGTAAAATATGAGGTTGCAGATTTCTGCTGTTGCTGCTCTTTGGAATGAACAGCTTGGTTGGCTGATTCTTCCTGCTAGAATCCAAAATAATACTTATGGCGGAGTCAGCTCTTGGTAGACAGCTCTCTGAATTATGAACCTGACCTCAGCCTGGTTTCTTCTAATTGCAAATATTGGATTGAACGGTAAATTGCAGATAAATATCTTCCTGTATCCATAATGAATAGAAGAGCGTCTTTATATGTTGGATTGCCTCTGCAGGGCTGTTGGAACTTCGTCAAACACACTAACAATGTCAGTTGTCATTGGTTAGACTGAATACTGTCAACTGATGCATCTGTTGCTCTTGGGGTTTAACAGTGAAATATATTTTGTTGGGTTATGAAAATGGTGATGACTGTTATATTTGTAGGGTATGCCTCTTTTACTGTTATATGGATATATGATATAGTGAGGCTATTATTAAGGTAATTGAGAAGCATAGAATTTCACAATAAAAGATCATGTGTCACAGAAAAAGCGTTGCAATTATTCTTGGATGAATGCTCAACCTTGAAGGAATCTATATATTTTAGTTAAATGTGATAGTTATATGCATGTCTTAATACTGATATTGCTGTTAGGACTGTTTTATGGGTGTTGGGTAGTCGGAGTTTTGGTGACAGCAACCTGAAACTGGTATGACTCTAAACCCTATATTTAGAAGAACTGCGAATGCATTATTGTCATGGAGATTTGAGGTGGGCTATCCATATGGGTTTTAAGGATATTAAATGCCTAACAGACTGCTTATAGGTTATTTTTATATTGATTTTATTTGGGTAGGATGATCTTCTGGCTTTCTCTATACCATTATTTCACTGCAGTTTATAAACCATAAGTGCTCTATTTCATGTTTTCAGGATCTTTTCTATTGGGTAAGTGATGATACATTGCTATGGGACTTAGGCCCAGATCTCTTTATGGGACTTGATTTTTGTACTGTTCTATAGTTGCTTTTATATCCCCCTCTCAGTTTCTTCTCTACAGAGTGTGGTTGTATCCCTGGTAATGTTCGAATTGGTATCTTGAAGTTTCACCCGTCCACTAGCACATGACGATGCTTACTTTCATATCTATTTTAGTTCCATATCGACGATTAAACCTTTTCTTCTTTTTTGATAGTGATTTAATAGTCAGAGCTATTGATCTTCTTGCATTTTATTTAAGAAAACACCATAAGAATGTATGTACTTTGGGTTTGTCTCGACTTTTCTTAGCATGCTTCTGATTTTATGATTTAATATTCATATTATATCGATTCTTTCATTGGTTGTATACTCCTTTTACTGAATGCACTTTTAGCTCCACATGACAGTTGGTGATTATTTTAGCAACTATCTACAATGTCATAGCTGTAGGGTTTGCCATATTATATTTGCTCTTTGCAAAGATTGTATAGTTTTGCGATTTGTTTTGTACCCATTCACTTCGAATAGGGAGAGGATGGGCTTCTGCTGGAGTAGCTCGGTAATACCACCCAACCAGTACGGTATGTAGGCACTTGAACCTGTCTTTGATATAATTAATGCATACATAATTACTGTCTTTGTGCTATCGTATTGAAATATTTGTGCTAGTTGTATCTTTTTCTGCCTATATGCAAGCATGTCAGTAGTATGTGTATTAATACCTCAATAGTACTGCATGCATGTTTATTCTGTGATGCACTATGCAAGTGTGGTTTCTTGGTTCATTTGAGATGACGATATTGTGCAGAATCGTCTGAGAAATCCGATGGGAAGTGGTGGATATTCACAGCAAGGTTACCAAGCTCGACCTCAGACCAATTGGGCACCACCTGGTCCTCAAATGCAGCAGCAGGGCTATGGTTATATGCAACCTGGTGCATATCCTGGTCAACCTGCTCAGTACAGCCAAGCACCATATGGCAGTTATCCTCGTCCACAAACTTCAGGTGGATATGCTGCTGGCTGGGACCAGTCGGCAGCTGCACCAGCTCAGCAAACAACACAGGGTGGTGGTGGTTATGATTACTACAACCAGCAACAAGCTCCACAAACCCAAGCACCTGGTGCTCCCGCTGGCCCAACCGATGCCTCTACCTATGGTTACAATCAGCAAGGTCAAGCTTATGGTCAGGATGGGTATGGTGGATATGCATCTGCACCCCAATCTGGTTATGTGCAGCCACAGGCGGGATACGATCAACAAGGTTATGGTAATCCAACACCTGGATATAATACTGAAACCACCGATGGGCAAACTGCTTCATATGGAGGTCAGGCTGATAATGGTGCTAACCAAGCTCCACCGGCATCCGCACCTCAATCTGGTTATGTTCAGCAACCTAGCCCAAACCCGAATTATCCTCAGGGTTCTACTCAGCCAGGGTATGGGGTGGCTCCAACGTCCCAGCCAGGCTATGGTGCTCAGCCGCCTTCTGGATATGGTGGTTATGGACCACCCCAGACTCAGAAACCTCCTGTTACACCAGCCGCTTATGGGCAGCAGCCGCCCCAGCAGTCTCCTAATGCTGCTCCACAAGGTGGGTATGCCCAACCAGCTCCGTACCCTGGTGGATATGCCCAGCCAGATGGTAGTGCTCAGCGGCCTCCAGCCGCTGCTTATGGTGGTGGTGGTGGGTATGCTCAAGCACCATATGGTGCCTCAGCTGGTGGTACTCAGGCAGGTGGATATGGGGGACAGCAGGCGGCATATGGAAGCTCTTATGGCGGTGGTTATCCCCAGCAACCTCCTGCATATTCTGGCGATGCAGCAGCTGCCCCAGCAGCTCAAGGTAGTCAGCCTAGTGGTGGTGGTGCGGTTGCTAAAGCTTCGCCTCAGCAGAGTTGATGGCGGGTGGCTGGTGATGGTGGTTAAACAAGCCAATTATGGGTTGTGTAGCTTGGAATAGACTTTGGTACTGAGACGATGTTTCTTTTGTTAATTGAATATTTTTGAATGTTTTTCTCAAGTACATGTGGACTTCTTTTTAGACATGTTCCATATTGCAGTGCATCAAAAATGATTTGATTGGATGTACAAAGTGGGAAACATATCAAGGGGTCTACTCGGTAAGAAGGAATGCTGACGAATATGCCGACTACTACTAGTATGAGATGCTTACTAAATTCTTCATTTTGTTAGCCGAGAATCTTTACTTGGTAAGGTAAAGGTTTAGTAAACGTTTAGTACTCAACCCTATAGTTTTTGGCATAAATTTGATGACGTGCATACATTGTAGAATAAAAAAGAACGTGGTACGTCCATTTGAGACGATGATCCACTAATACGTGTTCTTTACAACAGTTTTTTCTAACTTCTCTAAACTAGAAACTAATGGATCTTATCCATACTAAAGAAATTACTTACAATGAATAAAAATATCAAAATGATACAAGTGATTCCTAAATTAGGATCTCACTGAATGAGACACAAAATGGTTTAAATGCTTGAGAGAATAGTCGTTACTTAAACGTCTGTGTTGTGTAGTTGATGAGGTTTCGAAGCAACAAAGTGACGTTTGTACGAACATACTTGAAACATCTATATAAGTTTTCACAAACTATTAGATTTGTGTTTATTAAAAATATTGTTGTAAAAGAACTACCAGACCTTGTTTTAACAAACTATCTCATGTTTTCCCATAATACTTTTGTGAGAAGAGGAATACTATATGCATCCCTTTTATTTTATGTCATAATCATGTTAAATCATGAATTGAGAATGTAAAAAGTAAGTTTTGATGTTGATGTGTGTGACAACATGGGGAGTAAATTAGTAGATGGTGGTGCATTTAGTAATAGGGGGATGTTAAATTACCTATACTTACTAATTTTCTCTCATACACATCAACACCAAGACTTACTTTTTACATTTTTGATGCATAATTTGACCTGATTTTGACATAAAAAAGGATGCATCTTACATTCTCTTAGCAATAAATAAGGTCCCGTTTCCGGGATTGGACTGGATTAGGAATTGAGTCCCATGTTGGTTTGAAAAATTTCCTGAATTTGGAATACTGCAATTTCAATGAAATCCCAGAAACATAGGATTTTAAAATTTCATAAGATTGGTACTTCACGAGATTTCGTAGGATTTATACGTAATAACGGTTCAAAGTATTTTAAAAACATTTGTTTTGTAATAATCAATTAATAAAAATGTAATTTAATTATTATTTTTTTCATTATTTATAATTTTTAATAAATTAGTTTTAAATAATGAAGTTCAATTTCATTCCAAATCATATAAACCAAACACACAAAAGATTCAAAATCATTCCAAATCTAAATTCCTCTAACTCCAAATCATTCCATGAAATCCAAATCTCTCAAAACCATTACATCAAATCAAACGCTCCTTAAGGCTGTATTTAGCCTACATCTTATGAAAATTGATATGCACTTTGAGATAATTCTAGCTTTTGGCCTAGCGATATGTGAGTATTTGGTCTCCTTGAAGGCAGATGCTCAAACCTCACCAAATGTGAGCAGAGCATGCGAGTTTATTTGTTATATTTGTCATATATAAATATTATATACTCAAAAAAAACCAATAGACATGCTTTTACTCGAAGAAAACTAGTCGAGGGACTAAATATTCAAAATGACCAAAAACCTAGGAATCATTTGTTCAATTTAGACTAAAATATCGGAGAAGAAGGATTAGGGGCTATTATGCCATTTTTCAAAATATCAAGGGTTAAATTTGTTAGTAGAAGAAAGATTAGGGGCCATTATATCACTTACAAAAAATCAAGGGTAAAAATTGTTAGTATATAACACTCATCCATGGAGCCTCAAAAACCCTTGTCATCGCTCTCTCGCCCTCTCAGTAACTACCAAATTTTAGAACAAGGTAAATCAAATTCCTTTTGGTTCATCATCGATTAATTTCTAATAATTTGGGGATTAGGTTAAATGTATGTGATTTCGTTTTAATGGGATGATTTTATGCGTGAAACGTATTATAGTTGTAAGAGCATACAGATTAATTATGGGGAATGTTTGAAATTCCTGCTAATATGTTCTTGGAAGCCATAGTATTGATCGTAAAATTCGTATGCAACATTTTGATCTCTTTTGATTCATCGTGTTTATGCTTAATATTCCATGGCATTAAATATATGATTAATTGGAAACTCATGTAAACTTGGGGTACAATATGGTGAAAGTAGCTGGTATCAAAATGAGATGTATTAGAATCTCTTCTGGTTTAATTTAGGGAATGATCGATTAGAGGTGTATGGCTTGGGAGCTTACGTGAAGTCGTTTGGTTTCATTTTTCAGTGGGTACTTTTAAATTGCTTAAGATGGATGATTATTATGGGTAAATTGTAATTCAGACGCTCTTCATTTCTGAGCAATCTGAAACATTGGCTTAGATTTCTTGATGCCTTAGTTTTGACATTATGATTCCTGAGTTTAAAGACATGAGAACACTATGCAAATATACATGGGATCTTTTGTGCTGAGTGATTAAGAGGTTCTGTTTAGAATTAGTGTTTAATGAAAAAAACAAATTAATTTACGCTAGAAGATAATTGCGTGTTCCAGACCTTGGAGTCTACATTTGATCCATCATAGCATCCGTGCAGGTTCGTTTTAATTTTCAACGTGTGCATTTGGTTGTTATGTATGCATTCACATGTGAATAGTGATATTGGAAGGCTAACGAATAATGGCCAGGCTTTATATGAACATTACACATTTGATAAGTTTTGAAGGAATATTTCTATGGATTTAGTGTCAACTTCTTAAAAATACCCGTTATCGTTTTAAAGTTAAGTTCCACGTAGAAAAAGAACTGCTGCCAAGACTAGTTATTGAACTCCATCAATATCTTTTGAAGCTGTTAATACCCTCTTTGTATAATGAACTTATTCTCTTACCTTCTGTTTGTAATCTATGTTTAGAATAATTATCATTTTGTTGATTCATATTTCTTATTGGCTGAATGGATCTAATTTCTTTTTGTGTGTGTGTTCAAACCATTCAATCTTTTGTACGCTATTATAGGGTAGGAAATATGGCATCAAAGTTGCGCATGTTACAATCAAAGGCGGCTGAAGCCTCAAAGTTTTTGTCCAAGCATGGATGCACCTATTACAAGCAGACACTAGAGAAGAACAAGAAATACATTCAGGATCCACCGACTATAGAAAAATGTCAGCAGTTGTCAAATCAGCTACTTTACACCCGGCTTGCCAGGTTCGCCACATTGTTACTTCTTTAGAATATCACCATTTTGTTTAATTAAGAAAACCAAATCTTTAAATTAAGTGGACTCAGTTTGTGTGTGAATTTTTTTATGGCTAGAGCTGATCTTGCTTTTCCACTATTATGTAGGTTTTCCTCTGGCTACATTCTAGTTATTTTATCAATATGTATATATGTGTGTGTATGTATATGTCTATACAGGAGCGAAATTAATCATGGGGTTTTTCTTTTTTTGGGGGGGGGGGGGGGGGGGGGCTGTCCCCACGAATGGAAGAAGAATTAGGAGTCTTAAAGGTGCACCCACTTTAGTTTGATGCGTGCTCCATAAGTTAACAAAAAACGACTGCAGCTATTGCATATGGCATTACAGGCTGCAGTTCAGCATCAGAAAAGAAGGAAAATAGAATGAAAAAAATCACATGGGTGTTCCAAAAAATCACTTGTATGTTATTTTTCATTAAAACATACCTTTTATGATCAACCTCACAGAACTTTTTTGGACCCGCCTCTGTTTCTATATCTATGTAAGGGGCCGTTTACCAAACGCTTACTCGGGTAAGTGAACACCAAATCACATTACCTTACCGGATGAATATGGTAAGGACCAAAAATCTTACCCGATAAGAGCGAGATAAAGACCAAGAGTCTTACCCGGTAAGTGAGGGCAACAACTCTTACCATGGTAAGCGCTTACCGGATAAATTGTTATATACGATAACGTTGTGGTAGACTAAAATCTTACCCAGTAAGTAATGATAGTGTTAAATTTTACCGGTAAGTGCTTACTGGGTAAGTGTTTGGTAAACGGCAGTTTGTATATGCATATAGATATGTGTATCTATATGCAACAGATATGGATTCTAGCTACTATATAGAATCTGGGTCTCATTTAATCTTGGCATAATCAATGATATTCCAATCCTTTCCTTTTCTTCAAACTGTTCCCAACTTTTTGGACAAACTTTATTTTTCGCACACCTTTTGCTATCTGGGGTATTCACGAAAACAACCGCCCTATTCTTTCAGAACCCCCTCCGTGTGAGATATAATGGACTCGTTTGGTTAGGTTTTTTAATCGCTATACTCAAATTCCTATTAATCAATGCTTGTCTCCTTGAATCAGCATTCCCAGTCGCTATGATGCATTCTGGAAGGAGCTTGATCAATTGAAGCAACTAATAAAGACGAGACAGGATCTTAAAACTGAAGATCTAGGGATTGCCGCTCTTTTTGGGCTCGAGTGTTTTGCTTGGTATTGTGCTGGCGAGATTGCAGGCCGAGGATTTACCATCACTAGTTACTATGTTTAACTCTTGCTATCAAGGTTAGTTTCTTGCCTAGCATTTACAGATAATAAGATAGTCCACTTAGCAATGTAGTTCTTAGTCAATGGATGGAATATACCTAACTACGTTTGTCAAGAACACACCGGTCAGAACCACTTTCCGAATAATTTGAAAACTTTGTTTTCGTTGCCTGTGTATGTGTGTGTACATGTGAACGAGGGTGCTCTAATGAACCGGAAAGATTTCCTTTCTGAAGAATTTGGGTTGTTTTATGTGTCTCGGGTTTATCCTTGTTGCACAAAGTCTTGGGGATTCCTGTGAATTTTCTGAACCTACGGCACCGAGCAGCCTGGCTAAACAGGCTGGTTCTGGTTCTTGTGGTTTTGCTGCAACCGGTGAATGTGGCCACAACCATGGCCCATATGGGTGAGCACAACCAGCAAGGACCCAAACCCATGGTTAAGTGTTTGCTGTTAGGGGATATATGCAATGCCGAAAGTTTTTTCTGCCGGTGACATAAAATAATTATCGTAACATTATATAAAATTTAATTGCAGTTACTAAACATAGTACAAAACATATCAACTTAAATTTCAATGCACAAGGGTGGTGCCTGATTGGTTTGAACTTGGCTCCAAAGGTCAAAAGTACCTGGAGGTCCCAGGTTCAAATCCAAGGAGGAATAAAAATCCTCTTGTGGCTACGGAGGTTCAAATGCGGTGATTCCGGGCTATCTGCAAAGCAGGTGGTCGCCCTGTGATTAGTCGGCTCGCATAGCGGGTTGAATATCTATGTTAATCAAAAAAAAGTTTTTCTGTTTTACCTTTGTTAACCATTAAAACTCAAATTTAAGTTCCAATTCAAAATGTTATTGTGGTCTCTCAGTTTTCCTGATGACAATACCGAGTGGTAACATAAAAAGAATAATAATAGTAGCGTTGTTAAGAATAAAAAAGTTATATTACGACAAACAATATCAATGACACAGACATACTGCCCCATTGAAAATAGTTTTCTTAAATGTACCGAAAATGGGTTAATTGGGCTCCAGTTTTGGCCCTAAAAATGTTAACATCAAAACCGAAATCAGTTTTCAATCTTACAGCAAATTCGAACACCTTCTGAATCGATAAAACGTCGATCAATTGAAATTCATATATTCTGTGCATATCGACATGATATATATTAAAGATCCACAAGGCTTAAAACTTTCTCAGGTCTAAGGAACCTTCAAACCTGCTTTCAATGTGCGCAAAAATCCATTTGGACTTTTGCTTGGAAGTTGAAAAAGAGTCTGATCAGGTTTCTTTAAGATGAGTTTTTTAAGCTAGATTTTTTAGGATTAACCGAGCTTTTTCGGGCAAGGCCTTTTGAGTCGGGCCTAGGCCTGAATCTGCACCCAAAACTTTGGCCAAATTGAGCTTTTAGAGGTCTGGCTTAGACCGGGCATCAGACTTACTAGGCCCAAAATTTTCGGTTGGACAGGGTCACAAACTTGGGTTTTCTTGGTGCATATCTAATATCGATATCGTTAGCGGTTTTAAACTCAAGTGACATAAAATTAAGCTTATTTATACCAATTTTGTAAAAAAGAAGTCATTAAACTAAATTTGTAAACAAACAAGGGTGGTGTCCGATTGTTTTAAGCTTGTGTTCTAAAGATTAAAAGTGTCTAGAGGTCCTAAATTTGAATTCAAGGAGGAATAAATAATCCTCTTGTGGCTATGGATATTCAAATGCGGTGACTCCAGACTATCCACAAAGTGGATGGTCGTTCTGGAATTAGTCGGCTTACCCAACGGATTGGATATCTAGGTTAACAAAAATTCAAGGACCATTTGTAATTTAAATTCTCGTGGGAATTCTATTTCTGTCTTCTGGAATCTGGATAACACAGCCGGCCCATTTCAAAACCTTGGGCTTCAAATAGGGTTGGATTCCATAACCATAGGCCACCATTTTTAGGGTTTTGAACCACAACTCACACGCCTTCTGTGCTTATATATTCCATAGATCGATTCCATCAACAGCAGAAGCAGATAACAAGGCAGAGTCATGTACTAGCTGCCGGTGCTCGTTTTCCGATCCGTTTTTAACGATTCCGGTAATGTAAGCCGTTTTGATCTCCTTAAACTAGTAGGATGTTTTTTTATCTTTTCAAAGCTTAGAAGAAATTAGATCAGAAATTCTAGGATTTCTTCAAATCAAAAGCTGGTTTTCTACTCTGTGATTTGCGTTTTTAGGGCTCTATTATTCGAGTCAACAGCAGGCGTCGATTTGTTGGCGACTTGACTGCCGCTTAGAGCCTAGATTGTATTCCGGTAGAAGATCCATGAAAACTTCTATTCATGTTTTCATGACACAATATATCGGATACATTTCTTCATTATCATCGTATGATGCACAAGTCTCTGATGCAGCTTGAAAGGCATACTTAGACACGGGGGCTTTGTTGAATTCCCAAAACAAGCCACCTTTTGCACGGTGCCAATAAATTGCTACTTAACACGATTGAAGGAGGATGTTTTACTCATTTTCTTTCAAATTACAAGTAGCCATATTCGATCATCATTGATTTCTATCTCGTGCATCCGAATTTGAGTTCTTATCTGGTTTTTTTTCTATTTAATTTGTGAAGCTTGTAATTGAATGTTGAGATGCAGTGATGAGAAAGCTAACATGTAAGAAGATACCTTCAACTTTGTGTTGAAAATCTTCTATGAAATACTCTTGTTACGCTTGGCTTCTGAGCATATACATTCCTCAATTGGTTTTCACTTTATTTGAACATAAATGCGTCCATATGGGTTTTTTAATTGTTTGGGTTGTGGAACATGGTTGGATGGATTGTTTGGTTTTTGATATTTTGTAACTGGCTAATTACATCTTCATTTGAAACCGTGAGGAGTGCTTTTTCAATAGTATATATCAATGCAGCATTTAAAAATTCATCACCGATTTTGTTGTGTAAATTTGACTTTTTATAATCTTTGTTGCAGGAAAACATCTTTTGGCAACCGGTAAAACCAAAGCTAACTTCAATAATATTACTCAAATTGGCAAATCTTTTATTTTGATGCACAATCAAATAGTTGTTTCTCAGGAGTGGTCCTTCCTATACGACTAAAATTATGAGGATACAACTCATTCAACTTCAATAAATTTGATACATTAAATTGCGGAAATGAATCATTGGGACTCAAAGTAGTTATATTTTTAAGCAATTTGGTGCTTATCTCAATTAAATGGATCTCCAAACTCTTGAATTTGAATGTCCACAAATAAAACATCAAGTGCTAAATCATGAAATCAAAATGTCTGCTAAAATACTAGTTGCTTGAGTGTGATTAAATCCATTATAGTTATCCTATTCAACATACTGGAGCATTTCAACAAAATTTAGAAATAATGCAATTAAGCTTAAAATGGTTTTGTAACGAGAACCCCATCGTATATCTACAGCTCAAGAGCCCCATCGTATATCTACAGCTCAAGAGCCCTATTGTATATCTTCAGCTCAAAATGGGTTTGTAATGAGAACTCCATTGTACATCTCCGGCTTGTATAAGAGGCTCTTTGTAGTTGGTATTTTCCTGTTCTAGTTTCAATTTCACATTTATCAATTGTTTTTTGCACTCCATCTTTGTAATTTTGTTGAAACATGTCTTTACACTTTCAAAAAGCATTCACTACATTGATCACCATTTCTATCATATTGTTGGTGAGTAAAACAATGGATATAATATGTTTAACTATTGTTATTCAAGATCAAGGTTTTTAATCCATTGAATCCTTTGCAAATTGCTTGCTTTGTCATATTTTTGCCTTTTTACCTGTTTCAAACTCAATCAATGTTCAACAAATAAAGTATCAATAATGATAGGTTTAAGAATTGAAGTTGTCTTAGCGATACCAAAAAATCTCTTCTTAATAATATCACATGCATCAACATATCATGGAACCATCGTCGTTTCTTTTTCTTAGAAATGTCACTAGACTCATCAACTAGCAATGAGATTGAGAAAACATCATCATGAATTTCTTTACAAATGGATTTGAGTATTTGATTTGCAAAACAAGCAACAATATTTGAAGACACTCTTTGATAATAGATACCATGTGTAGGCCTGTAAACGAACCGAACGAACACGAACGGAGGCTTGTTCGTGTTCGTTCGTTTAATTTAACCGAACAAATGAACAAACACGAATGGTAAACAAACGAAAATAATTGTGTTCGTGTTTGTTCGTTTAGAAATCCGATGTGTTCGTGTTCGTTTATGTTCGTTCGTTAACAAGTTCAACGAACGAACATAAACGAACATGCCTAAATGAACATAAACGAACATGCCTAAATGAACATAAACAAACGAACACCATTATTTGTCATTCAGTTAACTATTACACATCAATTGTCGATAGTTTAAAAAAAAAACAAATCACCATTATCATTTGAAAAAAAAAAAAAACAATTCGTTCATCATCATTTGTCAGTTGTCACCTCAAGGAAGTTCAATATATATCATATCATCAGTTTCCTACAAACAAACAAAACAATTATTAGTTGTTGTAAGAAAACAAGTATCATAATTGATAAGATTAAGCAAATTACCTTGGTTTTCTTTTTGTGTAGTCTATAATGATGACGATACCAATCAGTTCCGCAAATGAACATATCTACCGTCATCGTCCCTAAAGGGGTGCGATGAGCATCGATAACTCTCCCACCAGCACTAAAAGCTAATTTTAAAGCAACAGTAGTTATCGGAATTGCCAAAACATCAGCAACCATTTTAGACAAAATTCTGAACTTCAGATTTTTCTCCTTCCACCACTCCAAGACATCAAAATATGCACCTGAATCACCAATGTACACGCCTTCTTCTAAATAAATGTCTAACTCTGACTTCACACTTGCAAAAGTGTCAACGCTTCTGATATGTTGATCATACTTTGTCGTGCCACTCTTGATACCAACTCTAGAACTTAACTTGTTATAATCACTCTTAACTCCACTCTCACTTTTGTCAGGTGCACTACTCATTTGAACAACATTAGCCGCTTTATGTTGTTCAACATACTCTTCAAACATTTTAGTAAGAGTATCTTGAACAATTTTCATTTGCTTAGGTGCCACATCCTTTGAATAAATGGAACTAAAAGAGAACTCAACCAACTTCATCTTGTATCTAGGATCTAAAACAGCACCAACGAATATCAACAGATTACAAGTACCCCAATATTTGTCAAATTTCTTTTCCATCTTGAGAGCCGTATCTCTCATATATTTACTCTCATCCAAAGATAAATCATCTAATGCTTCTTTAATCTCATACAACTCACTAAGAAACAAATTAGAGGTAGGATATTCGGAGCCTGAAAAAAAAATAAAATAAAAGAAGTCTTTTTTTTTCCTTTTAGCGTATGGAGTAGATTCTTCATTATTGACTATGTTGGCCTTTTCTCTACCACCATCAACGGCTGCCACGTCGTTTCCATCATTCGATCCGATAACAACCACTTCAGGAGTACTTTCCATTCTTGATGTGTTTGCACTTGATTCAATTTCCGTTGATTCAAGTTCTTGAAGCGATTGCATTCGATCTAAATATAAATCATCATGAAAGAAATATGGACCGCTATAAGAGACATCAGATATCTACAAAATGGAAAAAAAACATTTTAAATAATTAAAACAATAATTTAAATTAACTATATAAAACCAACGAAAATTTAGAAAAAAACAAGTATAAAATTCTAAGCTATAAAAACAAGTATAAATTAACAAGCAAACTATTTATACAAACTTTACATGGACATTGCATGATATGGAAAAGAGATAAAAGCTTAAACTATTTATACAAACTTTAGATGGACATTACATCTCCAAAAGGAAAATATAAAATTATATATGCAGCATGAATGCTTATGTTCTCTCATCTTGACATTGCAACCAGTAAGTTTGCAGCCATTGTGGGTTGTTCAATTGTTTACAAATATGAGCCTCACATGAAGCCGAAAGCAAAATAATTTTGCTTATCTCATTGATAAATAGGTCAAATATAGATGGTGACATGATAACCACTCACAAATTGCTTATGATATAATAGTTACCTGTCATTGTATTTGATCTACAAAGGAGGGCTTATGCTCATATGCTCTTTTAAGTTGATACTTGGATGTCTTTGTATATAAACAGATTACCAGAATATGCTAGATGCAAGTGCTAACTCTAAATGTATACTTTTTGACAGAGGGTAACTGCAGAAAATATGATCTTAACTATCAATACAATCAAGAGTCTTGAGGAAACTGTAAAACACTTTATGCACTCTGGTGACTTGGATTTCAGATTCTCAATACTGCCATAACTTAGATCAATGTTCTCTTGTAATAGCATCAACGCCTTCCACAGTTTGTTTACAAGAGAAACAACAACTAATTTTACCACATTTTAAGATTCTTGACTCACCCCTACATTACAAAATGCAGCAAAATAAATGATAAATAAGTACTCGTTCCTAACCTTTATCGGTATGTTTATATGGATGAATGAACTTTTTCAACATCTTAAGGAATTACATGAAAGGAATTACCTAGATAGAGACTGTCCTTGCCCTTCACGATTGGCGATTCATGAGTTCACGAGTCACCAATCGACCACCGGTCACGAAAATTGATCTTCCCTTCTGCTTCTGCCCTTCACGAGTCACGACCATCAGTCAATTGCTACAAATTTGACCTAGAATTACTACCATATTGAGTGAGAACCTAGAAGACAACCCAACAAAACCCTTTTAAAAAGCCCAATATTAAAAGTCCAAAACCCTCTTAAAAAGCCCAATATTAAAAGTCCAAAACCCTCTTAAAAGCCCAATACTTAAAAAACTTTTAAAATTTGAATTCAAACTAAATAAATAAAAATTATATACTAAAATTAATACATAAACGAACATAAACGTTCACGAACATAAATGAACGAACGTTCACGAACATAAATGAACGAACGTAAACGAACGGTAAATGAACGAACGTTCACGAACATAAATGAACGAACGAGACTCTTGTTCATGTTCGTTCGTTTAACTAAACGAACAAAAACTTTTTGTTCATGTTCGTTCTTTTATTAAATAAACGAACTTCCCGCCGAATGGTTCACGAACGGTTCGCTGAACGTTCGGTTCGTTTACTTAACCATGTGGCATGGTTGATTACCCAAAAGTTTTGGTTTAATGGTTCCATATGCAGGGCCGGCCCTGGCCACGTGCAGCCCGTGCGGCCGCACAGGGCATCAAAGCCTAAAGGGGCATCAAGTTGTCATTTCTTACTAGTTTTGGGTTTAATAATTTGAAAATTGGACAACTGAGTTTTAACTATAAAAACAGGCCCAAGGCCTAGTAGTGATGTATACTGAATGCACATCGTTGGAAAAAGTTGGAAAGTTGGAAAAGTTTTGTTTGTATAAACTTGTTTGTATGAATAAAGTTGTATGTATGAATTAATCTGGATAAGTCACTTTCTATATCATCAAGCCACTACGAAACAGTCATGCATAATTGAGCGAATAAGCTGTTAGTTCYATTAAACTTATTAAGCTGCTAACAGATAGCTCTTAGCCTTTAGTCGTTATACMTGYAACTTTTGAGTTTTATTYTTTGCTTACTATGACAGTAATTTGGATGTAATTTACTATTTTAGTTAAAAACGAATTTAGTTTTCCTTGTCTTTAAAGTCCCGAAATAAAATTTTAATTTTGCTAATTTCAATTTAGAAAAAAGAAAAATGAAAAAGAAGGAAGTATGGTCTTAACAGGATTTATCCTTCTATATTTTGTATTTGGGGTTTTGGTCGTATGTCCACACCCCCCCTTGTATTTTTTGTTTATTATAATTAATAAAAATCAACATAGAGATGAGATACTTAACTTGAATATGTTCTAAACTCTTTAAAAAATCGCATGTTTTGTTGTTTCATTGGCTTAAAAAAAAGTCTTAGGGGCATTTTTTTTATTTTCGCACAGGGCATCAAAAATCTTAGGACCGGTCCTGTCCATATGATCCTTTGGTTGTTGTGGACCATTTTTGTAGGACATCTTAAAAACATTTTTGGTTTGCTTCTCTTTGCATGTCATGGTTTGTCATTAAAATCAATATAGTTTTATCTGTGATCTTTTGTGTAACACATATATTGAAAGTTGGGGGTTGTTACCCTTGTGTTAGCGGTAAGTTGAGAGAAGGGCAACTTTGGCACCTCAGGTTGGGATGGCCAATTCACGATCATCATAAGAATACGTCTCGTGCGTTGGCATTTTTGGTCTCACCATGTTGCTCCTATTATTACATATCGACAAGTGTTGAGCCCCTAATCAGGAGTAATTCAATAATGAACAACCACCGATCAGAATGCTAGTCAATGGGGGCAAAATGTTTAAGTGTGTGTATTAGACTTTGCTACTGACGTTGAAGCCACGTACCTGATGATGGTACCATTGATGATCATTTTGTGCTCAAAACCAATGCCCGTTACACTAAATGTAGAGGTTAAGAGTCATTTGCGGCCAAGAGATTGGACATTGATTAGTTGTGTTTCCGCAAAAGATCAATACTTGAGCTATTTAGCATCTGGTGAAGATATTAGCAGGAAGCCTTGGTATTTGATCAACCTACACCAAGAAAAGGCATTAGTGGATCTCGTGTAGTTGAGGAAGCCACTAACAAATAGATAGATCCTCATCTTCAAATGATTTAATTTTATTCAATAGACAAAAAGCACAACAATAACCACAAGGGTGGTGTCTGACTGTTTTGAGCTTGGCTCCAAAGGTCAAAAGTACCAAGAGGTCCCAGGTTCAAATCCAAGGAAGAATAAAAATTCTCTTGTGGTCATGAAGGTTCAAATACGGTGACTCCGAGCTATCTGTAAAGCAGATGGTCGTCCTGGGATTAATCGGCTCGCATAGCGGGTTGGATATCCAGGTTAATTAAAAAACAGCACAACAATACCCTAATACTACAAAACAAGCACATGATGTTGCATACAAGAACATAAAGTCAATCCAATAGTAAACACATATACAACCATTTTTTGAAGTATTTGATGCAATACGTTACGGGTGCCGGAAACTCACTGTGGGAGACACACTATTCCAGCGTTGCAAAGGTGGTGAGAACATCGTCAAAGGAAAATCCTATGGTCCATGCCGTTTTCATTGTTGTACTCCTTACGTGGTGTAGACCTCAAAGACGTGTGTAAAAACTGAGCTAAAAAGAGCAAAACATTCATAAAAAATGTTCGTTAAGTTTTTGTTTGTTGTTTTGGACAAATTCTAGGACCGAGTGAGATATACAAATTTTTGACTGATTTTGGTTGACATTTATCAAGAGTAGAAACTGTTATCACTGTATGCAATTTATCAGTAGTTTAATTTATTATTTATTTATGTAACAATTTTAAAATGAAAAGTTAATAATATAAATTATTATTAAACTTTGAATTTATTGTTGCCACCTCCCTCTACAAGTTTACAATTAATTTGTGCTATATTTTTACCTTGGTGACCTAACATGACGTCACTCTGGAATAACATTTTGAGGTTTTTTTTTTATTAATCTAGATATCCAACTCGTTATGCGAGCCGACTAATCCCAGAACGACTTTGCAGATAGCCCGGAGTCACCGCATTTAAATCTCCGTGGCTACAAGAGAGTTTTTATTTTTTCTTGAATTTGAACCTGAGACCTCCTGGTACTTTTGACCTTTGGAGCCAAGCTCAAACCAATCAGGCACCAACCTTGTGGTTCATTTTGAGGTTTTTTTTAATTAACCTGGATATCCAACTCGTTATACGAGCCGACTAATTCCAGAAAAATTACCTGCTTTACGGGTAGTCTGGAGTCACCGTATTTGAACCTCCGTGGCCACAAGAGAATTTTTTTTTCTCCTCAGATTTGAACATGAGACCTCTAGGCACCATTTTGTGGTTTATATTCTTGATATATTGTATTCTTTCCTGTGTGATAATATTTGAATTTCAGTAGGAAGTAAAAACATGTAAATACATTTTAGCCTTTTAAAACCGACACAAGAAGTTAATAATACTGTTTTATATGCCACCAAACATTAGATACCACCAATTTCACTTATTTTTTTTTCCAGTTGTAAATAAGCTAATCAAAAAACGAAGTTTGTTAGAATGAGTGATGTTACTGACCGTAATTGTCTTTTCATTGAAAAAAACGTCACAGAAGACTTTCATTCTCGTACGTTAAAAATAATCACCGACTTTTATCTGAAGAATCAAATTTCAACGCCGTCAATCATTTGTTCTAGAAATGACCCGCGATATAAAATAGAAGGTTGGTGTACAAGTCCAATGTAAACGATAAAGCCGACACGTGTTATCTTCGTTTTTTTTTTTTATAAACTATAAACATCGTTAAGGTATTGGGTACAACTGAAAATTACGAAAATGCCCATGTAAAGTGACAGGTGGGACTACATATATAAAGAGTATGTCGTCTACGATAAGGTTTGAATTAGCTTCAAACATTTGGTGGCATTTGTAAGAGTGTGAAAACCTCAGGGGCCCTTTTGTAATTTTTAAATATTTAAAACAAACGTGAATCTAGACACTTGCTTTTGGATTTTAAATATAAACCACCGTCATTGAAGCCCCACGAAATCTAAAAAAGATTCATCATAGTAAAAATTCTGCTTTTGACTTTTAATTTAAATAATATCGATGGGTACGTATTATATCTGTTCTTTTATTATTGTAATGTCAGATACTTTTAATCTTTCTGATTCACGGTTATTTATTTAAAATCGTTATCTACATAAGAATGAAATGGTTTCTGATTGAAGTATCTGATCAGACGTTTGTATAAAAAAGTAGAAGTCTCAACTGGGTCCAACGGATCAACATGCTTAAATTTCTATGCTCCATCAAGACTGTGTGTGACGTGATCGGTATATTCTGACTTGTTAAGAGTTTGTAACTCTATGGCATTTATTAATAGAAAATCTCAAAACTCAACTCCTACACACTATATTATCCTTGCGGGCCCTTCGACCGTTGAATTGTTCCTGACTATATTTCAGAAGAAAAAAAATTGAAAGCATAGAAAATGAGTGATGACGGTCAACAGGGAATTGAATGTTTATTGATTAGATCAATTTAATTGTAATTAGTTTAGAGTTATACCCCAGATAGAAAAGATATAATGAACGTCAAGATTTCTAACAAGAAGTAAGTATAGATTGAAAATATCTTAAAAGTTTGAAACCGTTGTTCGATTGTAAGAGGAACTGAAGCTCAATTTGTTCTGATGAAAGAGTCGGGAACGCACCCGTATTTCATTTTAAGGTTTTATGGATTTCAGATACGAAGTAACTCAAAGCTACTAGGCGAAACCAAAAAAATCGAGGATCATTAAGTGTAATACTGTATTTGCCCTTAGTTGGTATAACAAACATTCAATTCTTTTGATTTCATATCTATTTGACTGTAACCTATAGTTTTTGTAACTATTAGTGACATGGATATTAAGGGGCCGTTTATTAAACGTTTACCCGGTAAATACTTATCGGGTAATTTTTCTCATTGAATGAACATGACAAGGACTAAGAATCTTATCCGGTAAGAGCGATGATAAAGATGAAGAGTCTTACCCGGTAAGTGAGGGTGACGACTCTTACTCGGGTAAGCGCTTACCAGGTAAATTGTTGTATATGATACGTTTTGATGTACTACAATCTTACCCAATAAAATAAATTATAGTGTTGACTTCTAACGTTAAGCACTTACCGAGTAAACATTTAGGTAAACGACCCCTAAGTCGTTAAATTCTATTGTTATTCTTGATTACAAGAAAAATGTCACATGAAAATTCATTGATGTTACATATGTTTAAAACTCGTTTATCAGCTACAATGAGCATGAAATACGAAGAATTGAATGTTTATTGCATTGATAAAGAAAAAAGATAAGATGTTACACTAAATACGAACCAACACAAATTTCGTTATGTTTTTATGCATTTTGCTATTTGTATTGTAAACTCCATAATCAGTGTTTAATTAATTAATAACATAATTTAAATTATTTCGTTTTCTAAAATTTCTTGAGGCATAAAAAGGTTATGTGTAGTATATTCTTATGTTTATTATAAGTTTATAATATATTTTCATATTTTTGTCATTTATAAAAAGATACGTCTTTTCATCCATAGAATAATACTATCAGACGTTTCATTCTGAATAATTATTATCTTGTTTTTCTAAAGTTACTTAACGTCTCGTTAATCTAATCAATCAAAGAACAAGTTCCACTTTTGATGAGAAACGTGTTATCTTGTGAGCATTTCTTTAAAATATAAAAGGTTACTTAAGTTAAAAAATATGATTTTTTTTTAAAGTAGATAACATCGACGGCATGTAGACACAATCATTAAACTTTACACACACACACACACACACACAYACAYATATATATATATAGAGGGATGTTATTCTACACCCTTTGTCATTCCTACACCCTATACAACCCTCATCTCAACCATTCAATTTTTAATCAATTAATTGTTTCCTAATATAAAGTATTAATCATAATTAATAAACTCTATTCATATTCCATAAATATTCAAATCATAATAAATGAACTCCCATCATTTCTATAATTAATTGGGTTGCAAGGGTTGTACAAATGCATAAGGTTGTAAAAGAAATATACCCTATATATATATATATATATATATATATATATATATATATATAT
>NC_037538.1:13798588-13836858 GCF_001531365.2 Cynara cardunculus var. scolymus | reverse complement strand
GGTTTTTCTTGAGACCCGTAAGACCAATTTATGTTCATTGATCAACTTTACAAGCTAATGATCTAATGGTCTAAAGTTGCACGGTGGCAATCTTGTGATTATTGAGAAGTCTTGTGACAATTTTGTGATTAAAAATGTTTTAGATTGTAAATCTAATCCAATGGTTAAGAATTGGTCTTACGGGTCTCACGAAAAACCTTTGGTCTCACATGATCCCAAGTCTCTCTCTCTCTATATATATAATGATACGTTTAAGTTTAAAAAAAAGATAATTAGATCCCTTAATCAAGATTATCAAATACATTTTCTTGATGTAAGAAACTCTTTTAAAAAATAATACCCTTTCATTAAAAAAGAGAGTGAATTATATTGGTGGTTTGCTCCCTTAACATGAATTATCTGTACTGATGTTCGTTAACTTTTCAATTTAATAACACTCATAGTATTCGGAGTTAACACCGTTATTTAGCAACCATTATTAAGAACACATCAGTCTTTGGGAAAACTATAGGGACCAAAAGTGTAATTCACTCTAAAATTAATTCCGATTCTCTTTTTTGTTAAATTTTCTTTATTAAAATTATTCTATATATCCAATCACAAATCAAAAATTTCTGTTATTAAATAAAAAAAATATTTATTTATTTATAGGATTTGACAATAACTTTTTTTAATTGTTTGAATAATCAACGTTTTTTTAATCTCTATAACAATTGTATATGTTCAAAATGTTACGGTTTTTTTTTAATTTTTATTTTATTATTATTTTAATTGTTTGTAGTTTGACTATATATTAATGATCTCATTTTGACCGTACTTGATTCCAGTACTTTTCTTATATATTTTAATTTTCAACCCTAAAGATATGCGAACTTCTCTTAACCTTTGTTTTTTAAAAGTTTAGATTTCCTTACGCAAAAGTCCTTTTCTCAATTTAGTAGTTTTTTTTATTAACCTGGATATCCAACCCGCTATGCGAGCCGATTAATTCCAGGATGACCACCTGCTTTGCAGATAGCTCGGAGTAACCGCATTTGGACCTCTGTGGCCACAAGGGGATTTTTATTTCTCTTTGGATTTGAACCTGAGACCTCATGATACTTTTGACCTTTGAAGTCAAGTTCAAACCAATCAGACACCACCCTTGTGGTTTCAATTTAGTAGTTTTTTAAATAAATATAAAGATTTTTATTTACTACGTATTTTAATTTAAAAAATTTGATTTTTTTGATCGGATATATAAAATAGTTTTAGTATAAGAAATTAAAAAAAAATCACAATTAATTTTTAAGTTAATTACATTTTTGGTCCCTTTAGTTTGCCTCAAAACTTATATATAGCTTACAATGGTTGAAAACTTATATATAGCTTACCTGGATAAGTCCTTATCAAGTCACTTTACTTTACCACATGAATATATCAATGACTAAGAATATTACTCGGTAAGACCGAATATAAGAATTAAGAGTCTTACCCTGTAAGTGAGGACGAGGGCTCTTACCATGGTTAGTGCTTACCAGGATAAATTGTTGCATACGATGCGTTTTATTGAATAAAATATTATCCGGTAAGTAAACAATAACGTTGAATTTTACTAGTAAGTGCTTACCGGGTAAGTGTTTAGGTAAACGGCTCCTAACAACGTTAACTCTAGAAACTATGAATGTTATGAAATTGAAAAGTTAAGAACCATCATCGTTTTAAAGACCAAATCCAAAGTTTAAGCAAACGACAGGGCATCACAAGTGTAGATCACTCTTAAACTTTTTATAGTAAACATATACAATATAATAAAAAGTACTTACGTAAATTATTAAATGTCTAAATTACCCTTTAACAAAAAAGAAGTTAAAAAGAATTTACCATAATACAACCATGTCATTAGTCATTAGTCATTAGTCATTAGTCATTAGTCATTAATCATTAGCCATTAGTTTATTTGTAATGATTATTGATTAACAATATAATAAGTATTATTTAAAAAGCAATTATTTCTAATTATTATTATTATATATTCTTGAAAATTTAATTTAGAAAAAAAAATTGATTTAAATGCATGGCAGCTGTTTTCCTACAAACACTTGAATTGATGGGTTTGTGAATATTTTTAGTGCTAAAACACATGAATTTAATCCAGACACCTTAATTATTTAATTTAATATAATTTAATTAATAATTAATTGAGGATGCATCACCATCACCATCACCCAACATTAACTTTACATTTAATCATTATATTAAATAATTTAAATTCAACTCTAAGATTTTTTTTTTCTGAGGGACTAAATGGTAATTTTGTTCTAAATATTTGTTTCCTAGCGAAGAAGAAACTTCTATGCACAAGGGTTTTTAGTCTAATTAAGTCTTGTTTATTCTAAATCTTTGTCATTAGTCATTTTCACCTTCTAACACTTCTCTAATTGTAGATATTTTCTCACATGATGTACATACATACATCTATGTACATACATGCATTCGTATCTTCATCCATGCATAGTTATATATCTGTACATGCCAGTAATATCAAACCAATAGCCGAATGTGGAATGAATGGTTTGAATGAAGATAAAGGTTTTCCCAAAACATATTTTCACAATTAACACTTATTCTATGGTTTAAATAATGTGAGCATACTTAGGGGCCGTTTACTCGAGTAAGCGCTTACCAAGTCATATTACTTTACCAGATGAATATGGTAAAGACTAAGAATCTTACCCGGTAAGAAGGAGACAAGGACTGAGAGTCTTGCCCAGTAAGTGAGGGCGACGACTCTTACCATGGTAAGCGTTTACTTTGTAAATTGTTGCATACGATGTCGTTTTTGTGGACTAATTAAAGTCTTACCCGGTAAGTAAGTGATAGTGTTAAATTTTACCGGTAAATGCTTACCGGGTAAGTGTTTGGTAAACGGCCCCTTAGACTATATGCTTTAGTAATAATCAAATTGATTTTGTGGAGGTTAGCTTATAGAATAAGTGTTAATTGTGATAAGGGTTTGTTTTTTATTATTACTAAAATATGTTTATGATAAGGGTTTGTTTTTTTCATGGTTTATTGTATAAATGTAGATTATTCGGCATTAATGCAATTTTAGCGTGTATGGTTTTATAAACTGTTTGAAAAATATATATTACTGTGTCATAAGACATTTTGGAAATGTAAAAGTACGATTTTATTTAGAAAATGATTTGTAGCAACAAGTGATGTGTCTTTGAGTTAATCATACATTTGGAGCATGAATTTGCATATGTATTGAGGAAATTCATTTTATTGACTTATGTTGGCTTTTAATTGGGTAGTCAAATAAGTTATGGTTTTTATTTGTTTGATATTGCTTCAAATGAGTTTTGGGGACATTAATCCGGTTTAAGTTGCTCAATGTTAAGTTTTGGGTATGATTTGCATTTATTGCATATTTGTTTGGAAATTACATGTTTCGAGTGAATTGGTCATTCATTAGAAGTCATGCATTAAATCCATAGGCATATGAGTTAGGGGTTGTTTGCTAAGTGCTTATGGTAGTAGTGCTTAATGGATAAGAGATAATGTTAGTTACCAATACCTTTTGAGACCAACAAATGTTGTTGACTAAGATGCTGACATAATATTAATAGATAGGCTTTCTTACATGGTAAGAGCATCTTACCCAATCAAAGCTTACCAAAAGCATTTAGTAAACGGCCTCTTAGTCGTGTTTGATAAGTGCTGAGTCTTGATGTTCTCATTTCGTGACCAATGCTCGAGTATGCATTGTGGTTATCTCGGTATTGCAGAAGTGAACTCGTATGAGTTGGACTCCAGGACCACGAGAATTGCGGTTTTGATGCTTTATACCTTATGCATGAGGGTTAAATGTCATGTGTTGTCAAGTAGGAAGTTTGAGGTTCCTATCTTGAATGTTAGTTAGTAGACACTAAAGGTCGAATGAGAACCTTAAGGTTGGAACTCAACTACAGAACGTATAGGCACTAAGATTCAATATTCTTGAGGTGACACTCGAAGAAATGGGCATTAAAGATACTTGGAGTTATGGTGAAACTCAATATACTAGATACTAAAGGTATTGAGGTCTTGAGGTGACACTTGTTATAGTGGACACTGAAGTCAATAAATCTGAGGAATCGTTCAATAAAGTTGATACGTGGCCCACTTTTATGTTCCGCCACATTCAATGAAATCAGGTGGAGCCCTTCACCGAAAGGAGTTGTATTATCCATGTTTTCAATGATGCTTTGGGTTTGGAGAGTACCCATAACTTATGGTTTTGACATATTGGAACTTATCTGTGTTTTGATGTTTTGGATAATAAAGTTAAATCCATGTTTTCAGTATTTGAATATTAAACCTTATTTGCAATTTATGTGATTATTGGGTTTTGGTTTCATGTTAAATGGGTGTTTTGATGTGGGTTTTGGGAAAAATGTTGCTTTCATACTAAAAACATTTCATTTTGGAAATGGTGATTTTTAAATAACATTATTTCAATTTTATCATTTTATATTAAATATAAAGTTGTTTGAACTCACTAGACGTTAATACTAACTCTTTTTATTTGTTGGCATGTGCATCATGTCCTCGTTGGGGAATGGTTCTAGCAACACTTGAGAAATGTTTTCGGTTTATACAACCTCAAAACGTAATGAAACTAGAACTCAATGCAAATATACACATTGAACTACCGTCATTTTGTCGACAAGTAATAATGGTATAAGTATAAGATATTGTTTCCATAGAAAAGGCTTACATACATTTTACAAAAGTACAGTCATTAAAAATTAATTTTAGATTGCGAATTCGAGGAAATCTTTATGGTATGTGAGTGAGTTATCAACTAGAAAATCAGTTGTAGAAAAAAACAAATGGTGCAAAGGTTTGTTAAGACAAAAAAAATGATCCAGTAAAAAGATAACATAACATTCCTGTACAGTCCTATAGTACCATAGAATGGTGCTATAGTATTGTCGCATGTATCAACTATCGGTTCAGATGACCTCCCAAGAGTACACACAGGTCGACGTGTTATCTATACGATATCATTTATGTTAGATATCATGAATCCCAACACGAGACAATGTTACAATCCTGCACCACAGGAGTATAGTACTTGTCAGGCACTAAAACTATTTATAGTTTTCTCATATTATTTCAGGTTTTCTTATTCATCTTAACTCTGAAAGTTAAATGCATTTTTATACATAAAATTAGTTGTCAATAACTTGTATTTCATTCTCTAAGTAGCACCACAAACTGCACTTTGATCAGACAAAGAAACCAATAGCCAATATGCAATAGGCTTTATTTGTCTAAAGGAGCACACAATGTCTTCAATGAAATATTAATCATCTGAAATAAGTAATTAAACAATAATGCTTATATATAAGATATCTATGTACTTTCATATCGGTTTTGATCTAAATTTTTTCTTACAACCAAAGCTAAGACGTTTAGACCATTATCGCTCGGTTTCTTCTTATGAAAGATGCAAAGACTGAAAAGTAAATAAGGGAAATGAAAAATACCGAAAAGTAAATTGCTGAAAGTAAGTTGCGAGAAAGTAAATTTTTGGAATTTAGATGACAATAAAGTAAAGTGTGAGAAAGTAAATAACCGTAAAATAAATTGTAGAAATGTAAAGTTCAAAGCAGTAAAAGAAACTAAAGAAATTCAAAAGAGAATTGCAGGATTACTATAGTACTTAGTAACTTGGACCGCAGGTTATGTTGTTTGCACGACAAGTTATTTCACAAAAGTAAACACTAGCATTGAGAACACTTAGAAAGCAGCTTTTTAACTACGAGAGACTAATCACGAGCCACAAAGGGATTGAAAATCCAATGTATTACCACGTGAATAGATTAGCTCCGAATAATTAACCGAAAATCAAAGTAAACTTGTAACGAGAATTAGATGAAGTAGAGAAACGATCTCAAAACAAGTAAACTTGATTAATACTTGCAAAACGATATCAAAAGACCAGCTTCAACTACTTGGAATTAAGTACTTGAAAGCAAATAGAATTTAAAGGTAATAACCAAAAGGTTAGTGTTTTTCAAGCATACATAACATCCATATTTATGCTAAATAGGAAACTTGGGTTCTAAGTAACAAAAACAGGTGATGATGTAAGCCCTCAAATCTTCTTCAAAAATATCCAGTTAGACCCAGAAAATAAATCCCGACATATGTGAGGTCCGACCCAATAACAAATGCCCACTGCATATTCCTCCAGCAATACTACAGCTCTGAAACAGTGAAACCAACATCAAGGTTGGAGTACTTTGAAAGTTTGAAGATTGCGACTGTTGTTGAGTTGTAGTAACATCTGTTCCTAACTTAGTTATTTTTTGGCTTGGTTTGAATGTTGTGGACCTTTAAATTAGTAATGCTTTGTAACTAACTCGACGATTCCAATTAAGATTTAATCTGAAGTAACTATAGTGTTCAATAAAAGTAGTAAATAAGTCATTCTTTTCCAGATTCTGGAGTGTTGTATATATATATATATATATAAGGGACTAATCAAATGAGAATTGAATAGTTTGTGGTAACTGTGAGGTCCAATCTCAACCACAAATCAACGGATAAATTAGGAAATTAATAATTATGGTAGTTTGAGTTAAAATTATAATTACAAGGCATATTAGGTATTTTTTTAAAAACTCATCTTTCCTCTCTCATCTCTCCGACCTTCAATCTCCGGCCGCCGGTGAAATCGGTATCACAGTATATCACAATTGGTATCACATTGTGTATCTTTGTTTTTAAGGTTTGAGTTGGTATCATAGTTGGTATCACAGTATATCACAATGGGTATCACATTGTGTATCTTTATGATTACTTGGTACCTGCCGGATTAATGTTCACCGGAGGCCGAAGATTGGAGGTTGGAGAGATGTGAGAGGAGAAAGGAGAGAGGAGAGAGGAGTTTTTTTTAAAAATACCTAAAATGCCCTCTAATTATAATTTTAACTCAAACTACCATAATTATTAATTTCCTACTTTATCCGTTGATTTGTGGTTGAGATTGGATCTCACAGTTACCACAAACTAATCAGTTTTCCCTTGAATTGACCCATATATATATATATATATATATATATATATATATATATATATATGATGCTTTCCACAGTGTAATTTTGTCATATTGGGTTCTTCAACTTCGTCGACTGGTGAAGTTAAACAACCTAACCAGTTTGTAGTTATCTAACTTCGTCGATAGAACTTTTTAGGATATGTTTAACTTCTTTCCAACAACTTATTGTAACGTATTTATATATGACATACAATTCTTAGTCTTATAAAAGCACTATATTAGGACGTTTGTAGGTCTTAAAAGACTCATTTGATGGTAGTAAACATTCTCCGGTACCACTTTTCTTGAACTTATACTAAGTAAACAATAGTTTTGTACTAACTTTTCAGATATAGTAGTTTTAAAACGTAAACAATACTTTGTTCCAATATAGTAAAAGAATTGTGTGTTCGAGTTCAAAATGTTTCACATGCAACATAGGTGTGATAAACCAACTTGTCGCATCAATAGGATACGATAAATCAACTTGTCGCATTACACTGGTGCGAAAAACATAACTCCTCGTATCACAAGGATGCGATAACAACTATTCATCGCATCAATAGGATGCGATAACTCCAAGTCATCACATCATAAGGATGTGACAACAGTTAACAATTTGATCAAAAACCCAGATTTTACATTCCATTGATTATGCCACCTTTATCTTAGTATACACATCTCCTTGATATGACACATTTATCCCAGTATACACCTCTCCTTGATATGTCACCTTTATAACCACAATATACATCTATTTGATATGTCACCCTTATCCCAGTATACACCTCTCTTTGATATGTCACCCTTATAACCACAATACATATCTCTTTGATATGACACCCTTATTCCAAACAAATTATACAAACATATCAAAATCCCACAATTATGCAAATTATAGCATCAAAATCGTTTTATATCATCCCCATATAAAATATCATACGTTCTAATTTCAACACCAAATAATGGAAGTTTGTAAAATAAACTCACCTTAATCATAATGAGATGATGAAATTAGCAGCAAGCAACCAGACAATATTTATATAATCAACTTCCTTTTTCTCTTCTTTTGGTTTATGTTTTCTCAAGTTCAAAGTAAACACACACACACATACACACACACACACAAAAAGCTTCTACCCACCTTTTACCATCCCCATGAGATAACATAAAATATCTCATATAATTCACTTTAAAATAAGCATGAGGCGACGAGGTTTTAAAATAATTTAAGCACACAAACACATTTAACCCCTTAATTTACCATCATTTTTTTCAAAAACAATCCTGAGCTTTATATCCGAATAACCAGTTATCACAATAGATTTTTGTATAATTTCAGTGATATAAGTTCTAAACTTTTCATTACGATTATATTACTACTGATTTTAAGATGATGTTCTGATTTTGCAGTTATTTTAAAATTTTAGATGAATACATGATTTTCCATCATAAAAACATATAGACGTTCAATTTAACGTATTTAAAATATTTGGTTTTAATCAATATTTGAAGAGCATTCCAATAAATAGAAAATAAAGAAAACATGTTAACATCAAAATCACCGATAAAAAATAAATCTGATTACTTTTTTGTTTCTATTTTGTTATTCTCCATTTCATTTCTAGTGATGTTAAAAACCGTGGTAGAATCATTACCATTGGCATGGAGTGCGACAAGACAATAGACAAATGATTGAGTTCCGGTGAGATTGAAAGTTATGGTGAGAATGGTGAAAATGGATATCTGTCCTTGGATTAATTCTAATTGAAGATCAACGCTAATAAGATGACGGATCAATTCCTGTGAAAAGCGCAATTCATAGGATGGGGGTGAGATAAAAAATGATCAAGGGTTCAGATCATTTCTTTCACTTTTCACCTTAACTTTTATTCTCACACGATCCTCTGCCATAGACAAAAAGTTAAAAAAAATCACATACATGGAAAATTTGTACACAATCATCTGATATTATTAAACGTCTTAGAATATGATCGCAAAAACTTATGCCATTTTTTTGTTTGTATCCTGAATAAGCATCGATAAGTAATCCATTTAAATGTATCAGTAAATTTTTGGTCACCACATGATAGTATCAAGTGTCCTTTAAAACATGATCGAATTTCTTTTACTATTGATTTTTATTTGTATTTTAAGCATCAATAAAATAAGCCATATGATCGTACTTGTTTGTGCTTGTGGGGTGTACCGAAAAGCCACCAGGACCCTGTTAGCTACGCTAAAGCTGATGTTACCAGCACCTACCACCCAATGAGAGCTGTCCTGGATGGTACTAACATGAGGGAAAACATTCCTCCAAACATGAGAGCTTAAATCAGAAAGTCCAGATGGGTGGTTTTCTATTTGTTGTAGAAACCTGTTTCCCTTTTGTGATGTTTTCTTCTGTGTTTTTGTTAATTTGCAGTTGTTTGTCTTACCAAAAAAAATCAAAAAAAAGCCTTGTAACTGTATCAATTTGAACATTGCATGATCAAATGTCTTTTAAAACATGATCGAATCTTTTTTACTTTTGAAATTGCATACCAAGTTACTTTTTGATTGAGTTACGCAATTGGAAAAAAATTGGAAGTTTCATAATCAGATGTCCTTTAAAACATGTCAAAACTTTTTTAACGCCAAACTATTTTTTGTTTGTATTATGCACAGTGGCAATAAAACGATTCATTTAATCGTCTCGGCAAAAAAAACAGTGGTAAAACAGTAGTAATACAATGTCAGTACATTAACATCCATGTTCTCGTTTGATCTCCTTGTTATATATATATATATATATATATATATATATATATATATATATATATATATATATATATGGTTTAATTTGCAAACCGCATCAATAATACAAACTTTATAAATCCATCTTCACCCTTGATTTTATTGATAAATGATTAAAAATGAGTGAGTTATTTATATTAAGAAAAGACAATTAATACACTCTACCTGAATTAGAGTTGAAAAGGGTAAAATAGTCAAAAGATATTTTTTGAATATTTATTTTATTTTTGGTTTAATTTTTATTTTTGGGATTAATTAATGGTATGCAATATTTTTTGTAACAATTTAAATATTTATTTTTATTCAGATTTTTTCCTAGTTTCATGTTTTGTTTTGTTTTTTCAAGTTTCATTTTTCATGTTTCATATTCTCGTGTTTCATGATTCCATATTTTCGTTAATGAAAAAAACTCATGATTTCATGGTTTCATTAATAAAAAAAACCCATAACTTCAAGAATGAAAAAAAAAACTCATAATTTTATGGTTCATAATTTGTGAATGAAAAACCTGTCATTGATGAACGAACCGATCAGATTTTTTTTTGAAACTAAGAAAAGACAGTATACAAAACCAAATATTATTGAATGATAAATTATTATTTTTATTACATAATCCTTATCGATTTACGCTATTAACGAAAATGAAATAAAAAATTCTTCTATAAATAAACCAAATAAAATTTGTTTTATTAATGAAAAATAATGAATAAATAAAATCTTGCATAAATAAACGGGAAAATTAATGTTAATCCCAAAATACTAGGTAGTTGTAACATACCATTTTTATCCGTGGATTAAGTGAATGACGAATTAGCCCTTATCTTAAAAAAATCGAAAATATAAAGAATTTTATGATGGCCGAATTTGGTGTGCATGGTTTATACGAATATGGATGGTTTACATTTGATTGCTCCCGTATATATATATATATAGAGGGGTTCAGGGGGAAAAACCCTGAAAAAAAATGAAAAAAAAATGAAAAATTGAGGAACACCCTGATAACCATTCATCTGGACGATATGCAAATATGCATACATCTAATTGAAGTTGTTTCTTGATTTTTATGCACGTGCGTATATTATGCACGAGTATACCGGACAAACTATTCACAAATTACTTATATACACATGTATATACCGTCCGAATGAACGCTTACTAAGGTCTTCCTCAGTTTTTTTCATTTTCTTATGTGTTATTATGTCATTAAGTTTTTTTCAAACAACTAATGATCCATTCTTTTGTGTTATTAATTTATTTTATTAAACTATGAATCAAGTCAAATACTACAAGAAATCCGTCTTTTAGTCAAAGTTATTGAGCCACAAATACAAAGATTCGTGATGAATTTCTTAATCCAAGATATATAAGAAAGATCTACTGGTTTTTTATTTTAAAATATCAGTAGTTATAATGTCTTTTTGATACTTTTGAACAGATATAATATCTTAGCCCGTGAGTCATCAATACAAAAGCATCCAAAACACTGAAAACCAAGATTATTTTCCAAAACAATTTTTTAATAAGATAACTTTGTTTCTTATTAAGATAAATTGTATCAAAATTGAACTAATTTGTTTCAGATCATCTTTTGGGGACCTTATTTTCAAAAACTTGATTCTGTAGAACGTATTATTTCTAAGATACAATCAAGAGAGCATATTATGTCTAAAAGACGGTGGTTTATTCAGGAATTTTAAATATTTTATGAACCTAAGAACCACTCTTTTGTGCATACTCAAGATGAATAATGTGTTGATGAATGTTATGACACAAAATTGAGCTTTTTCTATTAAGGGTTTTAAAATAAAAATTACAATAAGAACATGATTCATTTTAATGCAATTTACTTTTTCTATTTTTACTTTTAGGGACCGTTTACCCAATTGCTTACCCGGTAAGCGATTAGCGATAGAAGTCAACACTATGATTTATTTTCATGCGTAAGATTTTAGTATATCAAAACATATCGAATGCAACAATTTAGTGGGTAAGCGTTTACTTAGGTAAGAGTCGTCATCTTCACTTACCGGGTAAGACTCTCCATAATTCTCATCGCTCTTACCGGGTAAGATTCTTGACCATTCTCATCTTCATCTGATGAGGAAATTTATCCGGTAAGTACTTATCAAATAAGTGTTTAGTAAACGGCCCCTTAGTTTTCTTGGCTCGGGTTCTATTTTTCTAATTGTCCTGTTCAGAAATTATATAATTTACTAGTGTTTAAGGAATGATTTTCGTAATTCACTTGTAATTACGAAAGTATTAAAAGTGCATTGTTTGACGTCTCGTCACTGATGCATTATCAAGGGCTAAAATTGTAATTACAGAGGAACCACATAAATCCATCCCGAATTTAATGGCTAAACTATAATACTGTAACGGATACTGTAAGAAAGGTCTTACAAAAACACAACTCAACAACAGGATAATAGAAAACTTCACACCTCCCGTTCTTATCTGTAACTCCACACCTCGAAACATGCCATTCTTTTATAGAGATAAAAGTTCCTTTTTTATATCTTCTTAACCCGAAATGTCTGAAGAGTGCAAATGTTCCTTTCTCTTGAAGCTACTCTTGGGAACAGATCCAGTAAAGACGAAATGTAGCATGCAGCTCAGAAGATCAGAGGACGTGGCTACAAACCACATGATCAAAAAAATCTTAATTTATAAAGACAACTTGGGGCCGTTTACCAAACGCTTACTCAGGTAAGCGCTTAGCAAGTCACATTATCTTACCGGTCTACCGGATGAATATGGTAAGGACCAAGAATCTTACTTGGTAAGAGGAAGACAAAGACCGAGAATCTTACCTGATAAGTGGGGGCGACGACTCTTACCATGGTAAGCACTTACCGGGTAAATTGTTGCATACAATACTGTTTTGGTGGACAAAAGTCTTACCCGATAAGTAAGTGGTTGTGCTAAATTTTACCTGTAAGTGCTTACCGGGTAAGTTAATCAGAATAGCCAGGCTCAATTTATATTGGATTTAATGGGAAAAGAAAATTCAAACAACACCTCTAAGTATTATATTTCTACTCTATAATAATCGATGTCATAAATCCTTTTTTTAATTTATAATTAAAAAAATAATGAAATTGTAGTGTGAAGGTGATGGGAAGAGAAAGGGAGTGGATATGTGGGAGATTACTAGCAACCAGCTGTTCTCTACAATCACCTCTCTCAAAATGGAAAATGTTATTCATTTTCAAAACTCCCATCATACTTCCCATAACTACTTCCAACTTTGACTTTCTCCACATAGTCAAATCATGATGTCATCATGATGTTTTGCACATCTGTTCATACCAGCACTAATACATTCAGACAAATTAACCCGACAGGAGCAGCATACCTTTGCACCAACCAGAGTCACCAACCATTGCCTTGAAAAATTTACAATACCCACAATTATCACGAATACACCACCATCCGCAGCGGCGTTGCCAACTTATAACCATCGATCTTTAACTGAAACTAGAAGGATATAGATAACCACAGTACTGATGATTCACGTGAAATGAAACGAAACCGACCCAGTAAATCTTATGCTTAGATAGAGCCAAAGAGGTGGAGGAAGGGGTTAAGATGTATGTAGACCTTACCTCTACCCCTTAGTCCCTAAGGGGTAGAGAGGTTAAAAGTTAAAAGAAACAAGCAAACAAGCTACATATGAAAAATGTGCGCAAACAAGAAACAGATGCACTAAACAGAAAATGCGTCGGGATTGATGCGAGGGTAAATACCTTAAACCAACGAAGAAATACAAAATACGGTACTGGCAACTGACAAAGAAAATCTAAGATTGTGTGCTTAAAACATGTCACACAAGTAGAAACAATACTGATGATTTCGCATGTTGCACGCAAAATCAAACACCAACACGACTCGCTGGTATTGTATTGAAATCCTTCATTTAAGTTAAGGAAGGGGACATACAAAGACCGTACGACTAACAAGATCTACGGAATTGTATCAATTTGTTTAAGATTTAAGAAGGGAATATTCGTTGAATACCTAGAATAGAAAAAGAAGGCTTTGGTCCTCCTAGGTATAGATTAAGTGGGACCAAAAGAACAAGGATATGCCACCTCTGCAGGGAAACCGCGTTTAGAAACAGGAAAAACAAATCTCTGTCCTCCAAAATCAAAGTGCTCATTTTCATAAAAAATGGTCAATTACCAAGATTCCATAAGCAACAATTGATTATAATAATAACACAAAACTGAAAGGACACATGTCGATCCTCTGAATGGTCCAAACCAAGTCTATAGAAAAGATCATTGTCTTGATGCAAAGATAATATACAAAAAATCTATTTCTGATTCATGAAACCAGATTGAAGCTGCTTGGAAGCTCTCTTCAACAACTTATAATATATATTAATGACTTCCATTATATCCACATCTATAAATACATGCCTAGATTTCTTTCTAATACTACATTATTCTAGACGAACGATCTAAATATGAATGGAAACCGTTCTAACAGTGGAGGTGGAACTTCTTCGGTCTATAGGGGTGTCCGCAAGAGGAAATGGGGCAAATGGGTATCTGAAATCCGTGAGCCAGGGAAGAATTCTAGAATCTGGCTAGGGAGTTTTGAGACACCAGAAATGGCGGCAGCAGCCTATGATGCGGCTGCATTTTACCTCAGGGGTGATGTGGCGAGGCTTAATTTCCCAGAAAGGGCAAATGGGCTCCCCAGGCCGGTTAACCATAGTGCAGACTGTATACGCATGGCTGCACAAGAGGCTGCCGTGCGGTTCAGACCATCCATGCCAGAATATGAGCAAGACCAGGGTGGCTCAAGCTCAGGCCATACAGTGCCAGTCAATATCGGACTTTCCCCTAGCCAAATTCAAGCAATAAATGATTCACCACTTGATTCCCCCAAAATGTGGATGGAATTGAGTGATGCACTTATTGCAGACCAAAAAATGTATTTTTCTAACACTGCTAACTTTGATCATATGGGTGATTGGGAGGAGATACCTGACTATTCCCTCTGGGATCCTTAGAAAAAGTCTGACCATAACATATATTCATTATGCATTATAATAGTTCTGCATGGGAACTTGTTAAACAATATTTTTTTTAAACTAAAAAAGGGTCAGAGTTGCCAAAAGTTAGCTACCTTAAAATATTAGAAAATAAGACTAGTTAGGATTTGGGTGTGATAGCTTACTATGATAAGTAATCGTAGTATTCTAGCATCAATTTTCCTCCATTATTCATCTTCATTCAAGGATGGAAGAAGAGATGCATAATGAATAAAGGTCCAAAGAGCTACTTTTGACCTTTGGTATGGCCCAAGAATAAAGAATCAGCAAGATAATCTTTAACAGCATGTGGGAATCACAGTTAACATATTCATCTACTGGGAATTCCATCAGAGGAGCTGATTTTTTAAAGCTCATTTAACACTACTGATTTGGATGGTTGTTGTAGTACCAGCAGGGCCAGGTGGTTTAGCAGAATGAATTCTTTTGTGTGTTGTGTTGTTTTCTTTTCTATGTAAACAGCAATATTCCTGTAAGGTTTGATATGCCAATTATGTTGATTTCTATAAAGATGGTAGTCATTTTATCATGGGTTATTTAGCTAAATGGCCTCCTGACAAGTGCTTTTTAAATCTGTGACTGGTTTTTAAGCATTCTTCTATCAAACTTGTCTGAAGGTCGTTTAACCCAAGGACCCATTTTATCATCTAGTTGTGCAGTTCCTACTGGTGCATGCTACAGGCCTGTAGTTTCTACATGTTATCCAATAAAGATGATCATCTCAGTAGCAACATTCAGTCAAAAGTTTCTATTATTTTCAAACACAATGCATATCGCATGCCCTTAACTACGGGTGGTCTTTTTTTCTAACAGAAAAGAAACTAGTATGGCGACTAAACCCTGTTAGTATATTTCAAGAAGCTGAGTCGGTACCAATTGGGACAAATCCTGCTAGTTAGCCATGGTTAATCCCGATATCACAAGTTAAAAATGAAAATTCATGTAGGCAAGAAGCAATAGGATTTACAAAATAGAAAGATTTTATTTTACTTCTTTTACCCATGTTGAAGAATGAGAGGTCTGCCTTTTAGTTTTGTGACTTAAGGGGACGTTTACCAGACGCTTATGGAGTAAGCACTTAACTCAAGAGACATCACTCTCACTTACCTTATCCTGTAACATTCTTGGCCATCAAAATGGATTGTTGGTAAGCATCTTCAACCCGGTAAGTGCTTACTGGGTAAGAGTTTTTTCCCTCACCGGGTAAGACTCTCAGTCCTTACTCTGCCTCTTACTGGGTAAGATTCTCGGTCCTTGTCATGCTCAATCGGTAAGGTAAGTGAGTGATATCAGTAAGCGCTTACCCACCAAGTGTTTAGTAAACGGCCCCTTACAATTCATTTGATAGATAGGCCATGTAAATGTCTTGTTTACTTACAACAGCAGATGCTTTCTATGATCCAATGAACCACATACACACCTAGTCATCTGTTGATCTTTGTTATTACTTTCTTGATTAATCTTAGTTATTTTTCAAACCCTTCATTCAACTATCAACTACACACCATTGACCTCCCACTATGTTGCATAATTCGTTGCTTATGCACCTCCTCGCCATTGATCTCTCACTATTCTCGTATCTTTTATTCATATTCGCTAAACCCATTTTCTTGAATCAAAGTAAACGAACGTGGTAGCCCAAGCAAGAACCCATATTTGATTTATTATACCAGAGTTTGAGTAAACCTAATTTGAATTTTAACTAAATCAGCTACAATGTGATCATATATAACTGGAATGTTTAAACTGCCTAAATAAGTTTGAGATATTAATGTCCAGAATTATTCATCCGCTCCTAAAGAAGATCTGCAGTTGGGGGATTTGACACCTGCTCCACTTATATACTTGATTAAAATATTTTGGTTTGGTTTGGTTTGGTTTGGTTTGGTTTGGTTTGCACATTCACCATTTATGATAGAATATACTTGATTAAACGTGCTTTTGTCAGGTATGAACAGGGATGAGGTCTGTTATACTTCTTAACTAAGATAAGAGAATCTATAAAATCTCTTCCACATATCTAACTTACTTGTCATTTTGAGGAATACAAGAGGTGTGATACCCATGAAAATGCAAAATGACTCATTTCAGCATTTATATATATATAAGGAAGGGTTCAAACAAGAAGACATTCATTTTACGAAATTGTGAGAACATCCTTTTATTATAGTTAATCATATTGATATTGTATTCCATCTCATGTGATCTTAAAAGAGAGATGTGCACGACCTTTGGTCTTAAACTAGAGATGTGCACGACCTTTGACGCGACCAAGTTGACCGCAAACCAACAGGCTCCATCACGTGTATCATCACATGTGATAAGGGCGTTCTCGTGTTTTCGTAAAATGATAGTGTTCTCATTGGAACCTCCACCTATATACATATAGGGTTAGGTTCCGGTGAGAATGGAAGTTATGGTGAGAAGGGTGAGAAGGGATCTCCATCCTTGGATCAATCCTAATTGAAGGAAAACCTCATGAGATGCACCAGATTAATTCCCGTATTAAGTGCAAATCATGGGGTAGGGGTGAGATTAAAAATGATCAAGGTTCCAGATCCCTTCTTATGCTTCTCACCCTAACTCTCATTCTCACACGATGCTTCGTCTACATATATATATAGCATTGCAAACTTCTGACAAGATCATTTGCAGACACATCACTTAGTACATAGCAAGGGTTGTTTGATGAAAAAGAAAAGGTATATCAGTAAGTTCTAAACAGTTGAAGTTGGGCTCTACTAACATGTTCATATATTGCATGGCCTACTTCTACATCCAGAAAGTTGGTTGATGAATGAAGCACCAGCAAACTCACTCCACATGTGACATGCCCCCTCCACTTTCAGATTTTGCCCTGCAAATCAACCAATAATTATACACATGAAAAGATTGAGAAACATCAATTCCCACTCATTTTATTTCATTTTGTTTATAAACTTCAATTCAACGTCATATGGGTTCAAAAATCTTATTGTTACAAAGGTTAATACTGAACAATGCCTAAATTAAGTTTTTAAGTCAACTTACACACTTTATTACTTGATTGCGACATGTATACGTGTGATATTGGACACATAAACATAAGAACTGTAAACTCTCTTACTAGCTAACACTATCATCTAAATCGTAGGGGTGAAAGTAAACGATTTGGCACTTACTTGTGATCAGAAGGATTTGGCATAAGTTCATAAACAATTGTTGCAACAACATCTCTCTTTAGCTGTAAAATCATAAAAGTGAAATTATGAACTAAGCACCAAGAGCTTCGTGGAACCTACGACCATCCCCACATCACAAACACAAAAGTAATGAAGAAAAGACAAGTACTGAAACAAGGAAAATAATTTCAAAATAAGCGTACCTGAGTCGCTTCCCCTTTGAGCCCGATGTATTGTATTCTAGATGTATCACCACCATAATTATCAGGAAAATGCAAAGTCAGATTTCCAACACCTTGGAACCTAGAGTATCTGGTAGAACACATCAATCAATATGCATTAAGAAAGTAACATCTTACAAATTTGGTATTTTAAAAGCGAAATAGAATAAAAAAGGTCCTTGTATTTTTACAATTCTTCCAAATACATACTCGAACAAATAAGATATCTCTATTACATACTTGTATTTTTAACAATCATATCAATTACATATTTTTTGTCCAATTTCAATCAGATTTTATCACATAAATGGTTAACTTAAGCGAAGAGAATGAAAGGAAGAACAACTTTATGGAAAGCATGTCAACATCTCAATCATTAATGATGCTTTACAATACGTAATTTGATTAAAATTATACATAAATGATATAACAGATACTATTATGGAGCATAAACATGTGATTGACAAATATTTCTTTTTGTTGATTATGTAATTTAATGAGGTGTAAAGTACAATGATTTTATAGTTATTTTGTATATCCAAAATACAAGAAGCTGTCTAAATTTTCGCTGCATACATTCATTATTGTAAATTGTCCTAGTACCAGTTTATTATAGCAGCAGATAGGGTTCCTGCGACTATCTCATAAGGGTGTACTATGTCACTTACAGATTCCATGCAACATCCTTTTCAACTCTCTCTGCATATATTTGGATTGAAATATAATACCATATTCCCAAATTGGATTTCCAGACAAACAATCAGGTAGCAGAACATATCATCACAACAGAATGGATACACAGGGAAGACGGCCAAACTTATTTGGGAAATTTTGAAGATCAGCAGACCTTAATTGTTAACTTGTGATCTATGCTAAAGTTAAATCATACTCCATGGACACAGAGTTCATTAATGTTACTAATAGCTGATTTTACCAACTAGTGGTCTAATGAATCTATAAGGAAATATGAAATGAAAGGTGATACATATGAAGTTGTGTGTCAATATAATAAAAAGAAACAACTGTGCACCTTGTCTGGTATTCTAAGACTCCTTGCAAATTTTCTGCCAAATCCCACTCCTAGAAGAGATGATAAAATTTAACATAATTATATAAGTGAAAAGAGTTGCAAATGATAGATCTTCTGACATGTTTAACCTGCAGACCTGAATACTTTGCATACTCTGAGCATCTGAAAAGTCAATTCCTTCTCTATTTATAAACCTACATGTAATAAGAACATTCCATAAGTATGAAAAACAAATGGGATGAAAATTCAAAACATTCTGACTACATATAAGAGGAACCAAGTGCTATGCATCCTCAAAGTATTCTTAATTTTGTATTATAAACTATGGTGTGTCCCATGTTACATCATACAGTAAAGCCAAAAAGTCAAATTTTGGGTTAAGTTTGTAACTACTAAAAACTCTTGTAAAATAATTAACCAATGTAAAGGATGAGGTTATTAACCCAAAAGTATAACAACTAAGATAACTATTTGGTAAATAAACATCTTTTCAAACATTGCTATTTCAAACCAAAACAACCAAACCACACATGGCAAAAAGGCCTACAAGTTTGACTCCTTTGATAAAATGATAACACTCCACCTGAGCAATCAAACAGAACTGAAATTTCATGGGTTCAATTTTTTTTATCAATAAGATCACAAATGGTCATAAAACTTAGAGAACCTGTCTTTATTAGTTAATATCATTTTCTTGTTAATGTTCAATTCGTTTGTGCTAGAAAGTGATTTAACATTTCTAAGAGAGTAATTTTAGAGAATTTTTCAAACAATTTATCTATGGTATTTGTCTCCTAGTGTATAGAAGTCAGTTTGAACACAAAATGATAGACCTTGTAACAGCACAAATAATATTGTGCACCTGCACTTCTAATTGTTTTTCACAATGTCACAAGACTAACAAACTTTATTATACGGTTAATGTCTTCTGTTCCGTCAACAAAATTCCCACATGCACTCTGAAATTCACTTAAATACCCAATTATCAATTATTAGGTCTCCATCATTTTCATCACATACCATCAGTTAAAACCTACGCTCGTGGGACAAAGTTTCTTCTTCTAAAAATCTTTTAACAGGAGCAGGAATTTTGTTGATGAACTGGAGTACCATGACCAAGTAATGAAGAATTCATTTTATACGCAAATGGCATAATTTCTTTGAAGCATGATTCATCAAAAATCAATTTCTTTCATTAGTTCATACATGAACAGTTGTCAAGTTTTCAACTTGCTGGTTAAAAAGAAATCGTACACCGACAGTGTGCTAATATTTATCTCTATAATTTAAGTGATCGATCCTGTGACTGTTTTAGGAGAAGCTTAAAAGTACAGGTGTCAAAACATTACTTTTAGCTTTTTACGATGATTGGCATTCCAATGTTATTACTGTTCGAAAAAGGGATAAACTGACCCCAAAGAAAAACAATGCCAGAGTTTCAACTAACAAACTCAAATGAGATCATGTATAGTCTTCTGTCAGGGGAGGATTTTTAAGTTCTCAGTGTTTTAGAGAAGTAGCTGAACAAGTAGGGTTTTAGAGTTCTACTTACGCTCTCATCTTGGAAGGACTTGTTCCATCAGCACCACCAACGATTGAAATGCTCTTTATCTTAACATCGGATGTAAATCTATCATAAGCAGTTCCAACAAATGAACATAAACAGTCAACTCACAAGCCCAGAAATAAACATGATGCAGCATGGAAATCTGGGATCACCCATTTCCAAAAAAAACATTGATGCAGCATGGAAACCTGGGATCACCCATTTCCAGAAAAAACCTTGATGCAGCATTACAAATAACATTCTTTCCAATATGGTCACCGAGTCTCGTCAAAAATACCACAAATCACATATTTTTGTCATGCCGTATCCTGGGCATTTTATAACAGTCTTCTAAGCAATAAACTGCTAGATGTAGTTGTACCTTAGACTTTATTACCGGTATCTCTTATTCTGCCGTTTGGTATCGAGACATATTAGATATATTAGTGATAAATAGGGTTTGACAATTCTGACCCAAATCACATCTTGTATCTAATATACATCAAGGATACTCCTTTTATTAAATATACAATAAATTTTAAACCCTAAATCTGTTTACATGGTATCAGAGCCTTAATAACCCTAGCTGCCACCTCCACCTAGCAACCTAATCGCCGCCCCTGAAGCCTGTCACCACTGCTCCTTGAAGCCACATATGCATGAGATTGTACTGTTAATATTATATATACAGGATTGCCCTTACTATATCATTATAGAGATTTATTTTAACCATGAACTGTTTGACGCCATCAGTTTTCCATGAATGGACCAAACACATAGGAGTTGACTGTCATCTTGTGCAAGACAGTATCATTGGCACTAGATCTCTGTTACAAGGATAAGGATATGGGAATACGGATATATGATACATGGATACTGCGATTAAGGGAAACAAGAAATTGAGGGATATGGGTGCATATGCATATGTATGTGTGTCTATATACAAATCTAAAACCAAACCAATAAACAAAAAAGTTATTTCATGGTTCCTACTTAGAATATGCAAGATAGATACACAGTAAACCCCAAAGTCTTATGATGCTTCTACTTTTACATGGTATCCACATAAGTCCGCACTATTAGAAAAACTTTCTTCTTGCTTTGACTTGTTTTACTCCTTCACAATCATAAAACTTGTGTTTAAATTTAATTTTAGTTTTGGTTCTAATTATGCAAGTCGAGAACTTCCGTCTCAGTTTTTGGTAAAAGAACCAAAATTTCTTTCATGCATCCCCATTTCCGTATCTTTTCTTGTCAATAATTAGGGGATAAGGTCAATGCTTCATAAGTGCACACCCCCAAAGCAGCCAATATGGGGATTTGGCAATGAAGAAAGCACCATTGCTTCCTAGAACAAACCAAACATCCATATAATCAACCCATTCATATCCAGATAGATCATCAATTAGAAAATGTCATGAAGAAACCTCTATGGAATGAAATTGACTACATGTGCAACAAATTGGACATGACTGATATCTATGCCCGTAACAGAAGATGTCTTAGAGGCTTGGCAGATAGTAAATGAATTGGTTTAATCTGCAACCCTATGAGATTGTAATGTAAACATTACAAATACAGGATTTACCTGCCAATATATGCATATTTTTTAACCTTGAATTGTTTCAATCTGCAACCCTCGAAACTTAAGAGAACTAGAATTTAAAAAATCCTCAAAAAGATGATGGCGTATCAGAATATACACTCACAAAGAATAAGATCAATGCCATGGTTTATCTTAAAAGGATAATAAAATGGATAAAACCATAAGCTGGCAGAATGCTCATTGAAAAAACAAGGTTTTTATCGCAATTGTCCACCAAGCACTGGGAAGAAACACTAACTGAATACTCCTATAATTTATATTGGTAATCACTATCTGCATATGTTCCAATCCATTAAAGATCCCAACTTCATCTTTCTTATCAAAATGGCCATTTCTAAAATAAATTAGAAACAAATTGTCTAGCATCATCAGGCAAATCATTAAATGCAGAAATGCAATACAAGAAGACCCCAATTCTAAGATGCACAAAGATACAATGGAAGAAGGATGAGAATACAAAAAAATGAGACAAGTAACAAGTCAGGTATAGTTGCCATAACTTATCATGAACACTGAAACAATTTACTACTTACGGAATAAAAACAATTAACTCAGGATCACCCTCATTGCTTTCCAAGAAACCCTGTACCAATAAAGAAAATCCCTAATCACATATAGGTAGAAATGCTAGGCAATAACTCGGGTAAGAATCATAGAATGCATAGTTAGCAACTCAAATAATAAATAGGAAGTAGAGTTTGCAGAACAACTCCAACCCACCCACTCGACAACAGCATAAAGAGGGGTTGGGTAGAAAATCCAGTTCTGAGTGTAAAAAAGGGAAAGAGGAAAAAAGAGAACACACACACTAAAACATAACGAGGGGGTGAACCCCTGCCATCATGTAAGTCGAAAACTTTATAGCATGCTTTCTATGGTAGTTTTCCAGACGAACATATGGCACATTATCAAGCAGTAGATTGAACTCAAGTTGGGGGCTAAGATCATCGATATTAGCAGCTAGTAATAGCTCTCAACACAATGTGGACAATTTATCAGGAAACAAGGAGCTTGATTGAAATGTGAAGATATCATCTTGGGGTTCTAAATAGAGCAATACACAATAATGAAATATGTTCAGAGAATCCTAAGTAGATGGGTAAAATTTCATCAAGTTCAATTGAACTAGTAGTGAGGTTTAATACATGCATATATAGGCACATAAGTAGACTTTGAATTTAAAATTTTGTCTTAAAAACATCTCTTTGGCTTTTATCAATGTCATCAATATGCAGAGTCTGAAGAGATGGGCATTTCCTATGTATTCTGTAGGACTCAAAGTTCATATTGGTCTTCTCACAGCCATCTAAACAGTGAGCAAAGAGAGAATATCTTAATATTAGCTTTGTTAAAGAGGAAGATGGCTTTATATGTACATGAGACACAAGTATTATGTCTGTCATTTTAAGTACAAAGAAAGATGGTGTCCAGGAACTACTATTCTAGTCTCGGTATTTTAACTTCCACCCCCATAAAATAGTCAGCACTGACATAAGGTTACAAGATTCAGAGGTATTAGAACCCTAGTTCACTGCTGAGGATGATTATGAGAATAAAACAATCAGCATCTCCAGACATCATTGTGTTGGGTTTGGGTGTGGGCTAGGGCCTGGGCCTGGGGTATGTCCATAGGAGGTCCAAGGGCATACTCACACATGTGTATGTGAAAGGGAGAGAAAGAAGAGCACAAGATATTCATGACCGAATAATATGGTGTTTTTAATCGGTCCATAGGTCATTTTCACCCAAATGGACTAAATAATTTACTTCAGTATGCCAAACACCAGAAAGTTTTGGGAACATTAAAACATACTGCATTAATCAGTCAGGGAAAAGCTTATCCATAGGGAGAGAGTACCATTCTGGATACTAACAAACTAACATGTGACAAACACACATGTTGGTACTTGAAGATCACACATGTCAAAATAAGAACTAGTTGCAGAAGCATAACTGCCTTAACAAGTAAAACAAGAACTAGTTGCTTCAAATTTCAAAAGACAATTCTATAAAAGCACACAAATAATCTAAAATGATTTTACTTGGGGCTATTTGCTAATTGCAAAACCATATCCCATTTTTAGGTGATGGCTTTAAGACATTTCAGTTTCCAAAATTTGATTTATGTTTGTTTCATTTCAGCACTTTTTATACGCCAAATTTAACAGCAAAAATTTGGATAGGCAATTTCGATTAAAGTGCATGAACAATTCAAAAATGGTTGTACTTGGGGCTATTTGCAAATTCAAGACTATGGTATCCCATTTTTGCTAACAGCTTCACCACATTAAGTTTCCCCCATTTGATTTATGAATAGTTTGAAAGAGCAAATTCTTGTTACAGAAGTTAAGTGTAGCATTTATAGAAGACTGCAGTGAAATGCTTCAAAACCCTGGTGCTTCTACTTGCCGATTACCAGATTTAATTTAATGACAAGAAAGAGAAATAAAATCTTTTAATGACAAGAAAGAGAAATAAAATCTTTTAATGACAAGAAAGAGAAATAAAATCTTCTCTCTTATCTTCTTCTTTGACCTTCTTCTTCACCCTTCGATTCCTTGTTTCTTGGGTTACAGTTTTGACCATTTCTCTTCTCATTGGTAATCATCTTAATAATAGTTTTCACCGGAAGATATCCCTTATAGCAAAAATCTAAGATGCATCTGTGATTGATCAATAGTAGCACTGTCTTCTATCACAGCTAGTGGTGGAGGCATCAGCTACAGCAATCTGAGTCATTTTCATGGTGGTCCTTTTAAATATTATAGATCAAGTAACTGTTATTTATTGCTGTATCCTTGGAGTGCTTTTAGCGAGTGCCAAATGAATTGAAAATCACAAGCAGATCATGTAAGCCCAAATTTGTTTATTTTTCCTTTTCATTATTTTTTTCAAAATGTAATTTCAAATCACACCATGAAGCAAAGAGAGGGAGAAGAGACATGAAACAGCAGGCAATGCAAAAGCAAGAAAATTGTCAATTTGCATTTGTTTAAAGAACATTACCTCTGAAGAACTTAGGCGCTGTTCCCAAGCTTTAAAAACTGTTTTGACACTTCCAGGAGCAGCCTCATTCAACGCAGATACCTTTAGAATGCAATTTAAACAAAATAAGTTCCAATTCTTTTCTCAGATTCTCAAAAGAGATGTACATCATATGAACTAGGTGCCCAATTAGAATAGTATAACTATCAAAGGAAACCAAAAATGGTACCAAGTAATCAAAAATCTACAACACTACTTCTGTACTCTAATAATTTCACTAGCACACTTGTAAGAACAGCATATTGACCACAAAACATAATAAAGATCGCCCGTCAGTTTCCAACAATAACCGAAATCAGCCATTTTTCTTGTCAAATTTCATTTCAGTTACATCTGAAGGCATGATCAAGCACGGTAATTTAAAAAAGCTTACGATACTCCATCAAAAATCCGATTATCAGTCCAAAAAATTAACACCAAAACACATTAACCGGTGAGCTCTTATTGTGGTGCAATTATCAAACTGAGAAACGATTCCAGAATTATCAGCAAGAGAATGGCGAATTCCTACAGAAGAAAGGGTTTCAAGGAAAAGGGGACAAGATTCACTGACCTTAGGGATGTCTATGTGTTTGTAGAGGGACCAATCGGATGAACAATCGTGATCTTCGCAGCTGTGATCATGCAAGCACGCCATATTTCTCGCTTGATTTCTCTGTAAACGGAGGCAATCGGAATTCGAACGGCGATGGCGATCTCCAACAATCTCTGCTCGACACGGAATGAACCGGAATAAATTCGGTGTTTTAACAAAGTGAAAGAAAACCCGTCGTCTGACGGTTCAGCCCGGCCGGAACTTACACGTCATCGACCTAATTTCTTTTATACTTATCCGTAGGACAAAATTACGATTTAAAAATAAATAAATTTGTTTTCAGCTTGTTTTAATTTATTTTTAAATGTATAATTTAAAAATAGGCTTTTAAAATAATAATCGAATTAAAGTGCACGTTTAAATATATTTTCTTTCAAAAACTTTAAGGTTTTTAATTCAATTTTTTCTCCATTTTTTATATATGTTGAAAATTAATTTATTTCATTCTTGATACATATTTAATAAATATTGCAATTAAATTTACATATACATTAATATTAACTAGAAGGGTACTCGTGCAATACATCAAGACACATCTCGATTTCAACGTTTTGTTTTATTCTTTATCTATGTCGATATAATACGGTTTTATCTGGTTTTAAAAAAACCATAATATCTTTATTTTTTAATATAATATCATAAAATTTTGAAAAAAAAACTATATCGATATTAGCATCAAATTAACCATTTAAAAGTTTTTGTTTTGTGTGATTTCTTTAATTCAAAAGTTTTATTATAATTTAATTTAGGTTTATAATATAAGTTTTTATAAAGATAATAATCAAGTGTTTTGTTATAACTTAATGATTATCCTAATTATATTTTAGAATTTTTTATATTTAAAATGAGATGTTTATCATGTATTTACATAGACCTTTAATAAACTGTACTTACGCACAATTTACTTGTAATCTTGAATTTTAAGTAATATACATCCATAAACAATACTTCATGCATGAAAAATAGTTTTTAAAAGTTTTTGTCAAATTGTTTATAATATAGTATAGATAAGAGTCAACTTTATAACTAAATACTAGAATTCAAGTTAGATTCATCCAATTTACAACATACAAACACTGACCTTAGCATATATGCTCTTGTCCATTACTACAGCAAAGTTCTTACTCGTAAGAAATTGGTCTGACTCGCAACAAGATAACATAATATCAAAACGCTTGAATGTCCCCGTCTTTGTGAACTTGATTTTGAGGTTATATCAGTTTCTATATGAAATATATAATTTAAGTAAATTGTTTTGTGTATTTTTATATATCTAAAGGCACTTTACAATAAGCAACATCTTTTTGCACTGACGTAAAGGTATCGTAGGAAAGACATATCACCTTATGCAGAATTTTGGTAGAAAGTAACTCCAAAAGGGTGTCGGTATGGTGCAGGGGATACGTTTCTTGTACCTGGTGAAAACTCCTAACTTGTGAAATGTGTAACACCCTAGAAATGGGATGACAAAAATTCCCAAAGATACACTATACGAGCTTTTTCAAAAACGAAAACTTAAATACGTCAGGTAATTACAATTTGTAACAAATATGTTTAGGATAACAACCTCCAAATGTAATTCCTTAAGAGAACAATATTACAATCGAGGTGTCGTCTAAACCACCAAAATGAAATAAGAAGATGGCGTCTCAAAATGCTCCCCCAAAGCTCTCTAACGCGACTAGAAGACCACCTAAGCAACTCTACTGCTAGGACCTGTGGTTCAAATGGGTGAAATGTTACGTATCATTACTTTCAAACCGTCAATTCCATGATATTTTTAGGCTTTTATTATTAAAATGAGTATACCCACCTTTATATAACCCTGATTTTGCATAAATGATACGCAACATTTCACTCATTTAAAACCACATTGTCGCCATGTTGAAATTCATTGATTAACTGGCAGGACAAATCCCTCGAGTTAAAATATTCATGACTCTGTCATCTGACTATATAGAAAGGACATGCGGCTGCTCGATATCTTCAGTTTCCATTTAACCACTAACACTTAAAGTTTAAAGAACGTTCACTTTAAACCTTAATTTTTAATATTGCTTTTGTCACACGTTGTCGTACTTATAGGATATTATACCTGATACAAAGTGTCATAAGTTTATTCCCAATATCAATATTCATTTCCCCAATCAAGCAAATGCACACAACAAACAAATCAACAGTGTCATTAAAAAACTGATTAAATGTCGTATATATACAAAGACTTAACTGTAATTTCGGTCGTTAATCAACAAATTCCTTAAGAAAAGTTACAAACTTTATTGTATTTTGCCAATCATTTATGAACCAAACGCCACAAGTTTCTTCCAACACGCCTTATGCCTATATGTGCAATCTTTAACCTCAATGAAACTGAACATTTCTTGCACTTCTAAGACATCTTTAAAATATCAAAGACAGTTTTTTTCTAGTTGAATAATCAAGACATGACAAATATTCGGAATCTATTAACAAATTATAGTTTTTAAAATAAAAAAATTATTTAATTAGGATATGTGATGTTAACCCATTTTATTTTTATTCATGTTATATGTAATGATTATTTAAAATCATTAATTAATGTAAATCTTTTCTAAAATTATTTTTAACAAATCCAAAATTATAATATATATAATAAATTTATATTTTTTTTAGTTAACATATTATATTATTTAATTTTTCTTTATTGTTTGTATTAATTAATACATTATATTATTAAATATTTGTTTTAATTATATTGTGAAATATTGTAATTGACTAATTTTTCAAAGTGCCCGTTTTTGGTCATTTTACACGGGTATCATCTAGTTTTTGTTAAATATGATTTGTTCAACAACTTATCAATTATCAGCTAGTTTATCAGATAGTTTACCAATGATAGCTTAACAAAACAAAATTAGGTTTAATAGCTAACATTGCAATTTGAACTAAATCAATTATACTACAAGTTGCACCTTTAAATTAAGGTGTTGTTTACCTAAATGCTTACCCGGTAAGTGCTTACCAATAAGAGTCAACACTATAATTTATTTTGATGAGTAAGATTTTAATACATCAAAACGTATTGAATGCAACAATTTACCGGATAAGCGCTTACCTGAGTACGAGTCGTAATCTTCACTTACTGGGTAAGACTCTTCATCCTTCTCACCACTCTTACCAGGTAAGATTCTTGGCCCTCGTCATATTTATACGTTAAGAAAATTTATTCGGTAAGCACTTACCGAGTAAACATTTAATAAACGGGCCCTAAATAAATAGCAAGATTCAAAAATGGGTTTAGGAACAGGAAACTTTTGCATTAGGAATTTGGTTGGTGAAGGGGCTAAAAATATATATAATGAATTCTTAAACCATCTTCAATTCAATATTAAAAATATTTAGGGGGTGTTTGGAATTGTTTATTTGAAACAACTTATCTTTTTCTACAAAAGCACTTATCAATTTATTATAAGTCAGAAGGGTTTAATTTATTCAAAAACTACCCTCAAAATTGCTTATTACCGGTGCCACACAAAAATAAGTCAATAAGTTATTTTTATAAGCAATTCCAAACGCCCCCTTAAAATACAAAAACATAGTTGTTTTCATCTCTAACCAAACAAACTCTAAAAATAATGGAGGTTCAAAATGTTGTCATCTATATTTGAAGGTCAATAAAATAGATCTCTAAAAATATATATTAATATTTTATTCAGCCTTTAAAACATTAAAATAAAGATGTATATCATTACATTGTACGAATATTCTTTTAGTATATTTAAATCGAACAAAACTTTACTTAATAAATATTATTATTTATAATAAAAAATATTTTTTTTTGAAAATAATAAATTTAGTTGGTTTTTGTAAAAAGAGCGCAGACTTTGAGCAAGTGGGACATTTTCCTCCCTTATATTTATCCAAACACATCTCTTGCAGGCCTTCTTCAACGACCTTCTTTTCTCTCTCTCTCTCTCTCTCTCTCTCTCTCTCTCAAGGATTCACATGTATCCAAACTCCAATTCCTCTTCTGGATCTCAAAGAGATCCTAATCACGCTATCAATGGCAGCAGCAACACCACCGGTGGAGGAGGATTAGGTCTCGCTCGCTATCGATCTGCTCCTGTCTCCTTAACCACCACCGTAGACTCCGTCATCGATGCACAAGGACAAAATACCGTCGGAAATCACATGGTTGCCGGAGGCGGTACACCAACTCGCTACTTCTCACCTACAGACACGACGTCGTCACAGCTCTCCTCCTCCGTCTCCACCAGAGATCGGTTGCAAACGACGTCATTCCGTTTAAACGAGTTCGCATCCGCTTTTAATGGTTTGAAAGGTAATACTACGACTCAGACTACTCCATCTCCGTTATTCCGGCACGGCAGCTCTCCCGCCGGTTTTCTCAACACCCTCACCTCTTCTACCCCCACCGGTACGTATCCTCAATTTCTCGCCATTTTCCTCTTATATCTTATAAAACTTAATCCATTTATAATCATTAATTAGCTTCAAAAACTCGATTAAATAACTACAACTACTTGGAAGTATCTTATAAGTTATATATAACCCATCGATTTACGTACATAATGACCTAAAAGTTTTGATGGCATTACATAAAATAGTAAAATACAGAGATATTTTAGTAGAGAGTTTAAACGAGAACAAAGTTAAAATAAGATAATATGAGAACATCATGTGATTTTATACTAAAAATTGTATACGATTCAGGTTCGGTCAACGTATGGCTAGGTAATAGGTTGACCGAACCTGAATCATGTGTGATTTTTAGTTCAAAATCACATTTAATACACGTGTTTATGTGCCTTTTTATTTTGATCTTGTTATAGTTTGAACTCAAAACTTATTTCTTAGACCATGTATATATACATATGTATGTACTCTTTTTTTTTGTATTAAGAAAAACCCTAGAAATATTATATGCATATATAATCGTTTTTAAATTTACGTATGTAGTTTGCTATAAATGTTTCAAAAATGAATCTTTTCGAGATCCTTAACGTCATATTCATTACCTTTTAATAATATAACCATATGCCCTTTTCAAAACAATAAATAACCAAAATAACAGCTAGCTTTTAAACGACAGTTAATGTGAAGATGTTTTTTCAAACCTACAAAAATTCTTAATTTGTTTCGGTATTTGATGTATTTTACATGATAATTTGGTAAATAAACCTTGAAATTGGATATTTAAAATCACAAGTAAAATTTCACACATTGATTATTTTATATTTTTACATACGAATACATTTTTAAACACGTTTATTGTTACACATTGACCGTAAAATATAAAAATATATTGTAAAAACATAAAATCGTAGGGACATGCAATATACATATGTGTGTGTGTTTGACGTCATATGGCTTTAAAAATAAAATAACACAAGCGATGTTTGTGAAATTTTGAAAAAATTAACTTCACAGTTTTTATTATAGTTTTTGGAAGATATTTCTACCAAAATTCAAACCAGGCAACTAAAACACTATATAGGACCTATAATTCATGAAATGAGATATTTAAGGGTGTTTGGGATTGTTTATAAAAACAACTTATTGATTTATTCCGATGTGATATCGGTAATAAGCATTTTTGAGTGTTTGGATAAACAACTTAAAATTATACATGTGTCAAATAATAAAGAGTTTTTGAAGAAGTTAAACCATTCATAAACACTTTTATAGAAAAACAAAAATTATTTCAAATAAGCAATCTCAAACGCCCCTTAAAAAGATAGTTCATGATTATATATATTTTAGCTCTTAACATATGATTAGAATTTTTTGATGTTTTTAATTGCACATCTTTATAAAATAAGAATGAACAATATATCTTTATTATTCTTATAATCATATAAATTATATAACTCCCATTCATGTGTAATCCAATTAAATTTGCCAAATTAAATTCAAATTTTAATAAATTTATATATGGAAAATACTATTATTGCTTGAGCATTAATTTGATCATAGCATTTCAATTTAAATGATATGGTTAACACAATTACGAGAATTTAAGTAGATAATCTTCTTAATAATCATGAAAATAATATGTAGCATCACGTATTTTTAATTTGAATATATAAATAAAGATTGTATAAAAATACGTACCATCACGTATTTTAAAGTCACATGAAGCAAAATGTTAAAGAGCAATAATACAATGTCTAGTTACAATTATGTGGGCAAGTGGGACTTAAAGTATCATCCATTGCCATCGGTTTTGGAAATCGCCCATGGTTTTGATAAACGTGATGTTTGATATTTGAATAATTTGACCCTAAAATTACATAAAATAATATATATATATATATATATATATATGTATATATATATATATAGAGGTGGAGGTTTAAACGAGAACCCATGTGATTTACGAGAATGCGAGAACAACTTAATAACCTCAAATTTTTTAATTAATAAATTAACTTTTATTATATATAAATAATTTAATAAGGGCAATAATGTAATTAAGTAATTTTTATAATTTTTATTTTATTTTATTTTAATTAACCATAATTATCCTATCACGTTTCCACGTTTTACTCTTGTTAGTTTTCTTCTTCTCCATGTCGTTCATGCTTCTTCTCCATATCACACGATTATCACACCCATATCACACGATTATCACACCCATATCACACGATTATCACACCTATATCACATGATTATCACACTCATATCACATGATTACACCAAAAATTTAACTTGTCAACCAAAACGATAACTCAAGTGATGTATAACGGTGATTATCACACACATATCACACCCATATTACATGATTACACCAAAAATTTAACTTATCAACCAAAACGATAACCCAAGTGATGTATAACGGTGATTATCACATCCATATCACATGATTACACCAAAAATTTAACTTATCAACCAAAACGATAACTCAAGTGATGTATAACGGTGATTAACACACTCATATCACATGATTACACCAAAAATTTATCACATGATTATCGTGTAATCGTGTTAAAATATTTGATGATATCATTTCCATTATTACCTTTTTAATTTTAATATTTTTTGAATCTTTTTAAATTTCAATTTTAATTTTAAAAATCTTTTAGTTTTATTTTTTATCACAATATGAGGTTATTGAATTGTTTTTGCGTTCTCGTAAATCACAGGGGTTATCGTTTAAACCATTCCCTATATATATATATATATAGAGAGAGAGAAAGAGAGAGAGAGGGGTTTGAATAGTAAATAAATTGTTGTTTTGAACTCAGAAATGTCGTTTATAATTAATCAACAAGCAGAAGAAATATGTAAATATAAAAGGAAACATATATATTTAGAATGTAAAAAGGAAATGTATATATACATATACATAAGTATATGAGTTTAATCATTTGATAAGTTTAAAATATGTGAAATCCATAAGATCTATCTTAAGTCACCAATTTAAAATAATTAATGTTATTAATTAAAAAGATAATTATCATTATTTATTAAGTAAAAATCAATGTATTTTTAGGAAATTTCATACTTATCTTTTGCTCTTTCTCCTATATCCGTATTAACAAACACATCGTGCACACAAGGTAAAAACATTGTGAACACAATGTAAATAATTTTGATAATTTTTTTCTAGGGTGTCCAGTGTCCACAAGTGATGTGTTTAGATTTATTTTTATTGATTTAGTTTATATTCACAAGTTATATCAGATCTCATAAATTTAGAGTGTGTTCGCAAACCATAGTAGTATTTTAAGGAAATGTTCACAATGTATTCATGTAACATTCAAGCTAACCGTATCAAATGTTAAAATCGTCTATAGGGGAGGTATCTAATTCTTACAAGGCAACTTTAGTTCTTCTCTCCAACCTATTTGGAATCTTGCACTTCACCTTGACAAGGCAACTTTAGTTCTTCTCTCCAACCTAATTTTTTATTTATACTAGAATTTTTAGTTAACTACCACAATTTTCGTCTATGTGGTTTGTGAAAAAGATTGTGATTTTCATCCTTGTGTTTTTGAAATTTTGATTTTTTACCTTACGGTTATTGTTTTTTTTTTCTCCATGAATTGTAATTTATTATTTTTTTTTATCATTGAGACTAAATTTATTAAAAGTCCTCCATTTAACTTAGGGGTATTTCAGTCTTTTTATTACTTTATTAAATATCTTTTTTGGTTTTTTTTTTTTTGGTATTTTAGTCTTTTTGTTTTAACGAGACTACATATTTTTGTGATAGAATAATTAATTCATAAAAACATTATTATATTATTTTATTACTATTTATGATAAAATAATTCAAAAAATTCATACAATTCATTGTTTGGTCTAGTTGAGTGGCTTTTACATGATGGTATTTTAATTTCTTTTTCTTCATCAGGGACTAAAGGATTAAATTTCTTATATGATCAAACAATTAATTCACTATATTAGGTTGTTTTTTATCAAATAAATGTATGTGATTTTATTAATAAAACATATAATTTTTATAAACTTATTGTAACACATTTATATGAGACATACATTTGTTTGGTGTAATTGATTGATTTATGAGACCAAACAATTTTACGTCTTATCAATAAAATTATTGTTTAGTTCTATAAAAAATATAATCTTTCGGTCTCTAATGAAGAAGAATTAAAATACTCTTATGTGAAGAGTACTTGCCTTGCACTTGAAGAATGATAGTGGTAGAATTGAAATCATAAAAAGTTAGAACTATAATGACCAAAACAAATAGTCGTACTAAATTTTTTTCTGATTACTTTATTATAAACAATAATAAAATAATATAAATTATTTTATCTATTAATCTTTTTATCAATATATATATATATATATATAGAGAGAGAGAGAGAGAGAGAGAAAGAGAGAGAGAGAGTTTGTTTCAAATGCAACTCCTCACATTTGTACAACCAATTCAACCTAATAAATTAAGATGTTTATGGAAATGATGAGAATTCGTTTATTATGATTTGGATATTTATGGATGATGAATATAGTTCATTAATTGTGATCAATACTTTATATTATGAAACAATCAAAACTTCTATGAAATCACATATTCATCAAATTAAATGGACGGTTGATATTAGCTTGTATTAGTTGTACAAATATAATGAGTTGTATAATAACAACCTCTATGTATATATATAGTTTTATCAAATCAAAAATACCAAAAAAAAGATACTAAAAATATATTTAATAAACCAAAAAAGAAAAATAAATCAAAAAAACTAAAATATCCCTAAGTTAATGGAGGTTTTTAACATATTTAGCATCGGAGACGAAAACGATAATAAATTACGAAACAATAGGGATGAAAATGGCAATGTCAAAACCATAGGGATGAAAATCATAGTTTACTCTAGATTTTTTTTCCCTGTAATTTTTGGTGGTTTAAATTGGAACTCAAGTATCTTTGAAATTATCAAGTTTTAAAAGATTGCCACCTAATTATACAGGAGCATAATCAAATGAAAACTCCATATATTGTGATAATTGTGAGAATTTTTTTTTTCCTTAAGTTATTGTTTCACATTATTTTTTTCCTATCTAAGGCTATCAATATATCTTTTATGTGAAACTTTGGAATCTACATTCTTAGATGCATATTAGGATGTGATGCACTGAGATGAGATGCACCAAGATGTTAGGTTAAAGGTGATTAGGAATTCATATATATATATATATATATATATATTTGGTTCAAGTGTGAAACTTTTTTACATGTAATTTTTTTACACAAACATGCTAAAAAAGTTTATATTATAAAAATAAATACATATAAAACAAACACATCATGAAACAAATATATATTAATTAATATTCTAAATCTTAATATTATATTTAAAAAAATCATATAAAATAACACCAACTATCAAAATTATCATAATTTAATAAATTCTAAAAACAATTTCTCCCTACATATACACATCCTATCTATGTGTTGGTGTATGTGTTATTTAGAACACATTAATTTACACTTTTACTTGACATATAAGTAATTAATAAATAACAACAATAAATTAATAACAATTATATTTCTATTAAAAATTTAACAAAAATAAACTAATTATAACACTTATTAAAGACAATTTGTCAATGAATATTAAATAACATATTTGATAAATAACTTATTATAGACTATTTTTAAAAGTCTCGGGGTAATTTTATGTAAATCATTATTACTTTATTTGATAAATATTTCATAAATTACATCAATTAATCATAAATTAAAAATTAGCCTTAAAAAAATTGTAAACATTTTCCTTTTCTGCTTTTATAATTGTATAAAAAGAAAAAAAATCTTAATTAATTTTTGAAATAATTTCATATTTTAGCAAGTTGACTTTTGAATTAAGGATATAATTGTTATTTCTTTTATAGAATAAAACATAATTTATATGAATCTATACTATATTATAAAACATTTGATAAAAACTCTTAAAAATCATTTTTTATGCATAAAATATTGTTTATTAATACATATTACTTAAAACTCAAGATTACAAGTAGATTGTGCATAAATACTATGTATTAAAGCTTCATATCTGAATTCGTATAACTAATTGTAGATAAACATAATCAAATACATGAAAAACATCTAATTTTAAATATAAAAAATCTAAAATATAATTAGGATAATTATCGAGTTCTAACAGAATACTTAATTATTATTTTTATAGAATGTTATATTATTAAATCAAAAATAAATTATTTCATTATTAAACTTAAATTAAATTATAATAAAAATTAAATTAAAAAAATTACATAAAAAAATGAGAACTTTTAAATAGTTGATTTGATATCAACATTAATATATATTTTTTTCAAATTTTTATAATATCTTCAGATTATTCAAAAATAAAATCATTATTAGTTTCTTAAAAAACACATAAAATCGTATTATAACGTCGACAGAGACAAAGAATAAAATAGAACATCGAAATCGAGATATGTCTCGTTGCATTGCACGAGTACTCTTTTAGTATCTTAAAATAAAAATAAAAAACATCATTTTATATTTTTAACACCAATTTTGGAATTTTAAAATATTATAGGCAGTAAATTAACGAATTAGATATAAGATTTAAATAAGTAAATATTTAAAATTAAAATGGTCATTATCAAATTGACCCGTTCATACACTTTATCCAATTTTTTGTAAAATTGATTAAATACCTAATATATAACTAATTTGTTATTAAAATATTAATGCTTTTTATTATAAAAATCATAAAAACTTGACTCCAATTTTAAAGTGAATTAAAAGAATAATAAGTAATATATTATTTATTTAAAATATTTATAATACTGATCAAAGACATTATTAATATAAATTAAAATAATAAATAATCAGGAAAAGTGTTGCAAGTTGCAAATTGCAAGTTGTAATAATTTAATATGAAAGTTGGTTTGATGGATGGTTAGATTCAGTGCATCATCATCACAACTATTCGTATCTGACCAATCACATGCCTCCTGGTCTACCCCCACTCAACTTCCCTACCATCTATTTCCACTATTATACCATAGGATATTCTGATCATTTCATCTATTTAAATTAGTCTATTAATTATTTTGTATCTGAGTTTATTTAAATGTCATTATATTCATAATATTGTGAATCTGGTTTTTAAAAAAATTGAATTCCACCAGGTTAGCAAGTGGCACCGTTGCAATTGCGGATCTTATCGTCGCAATTGCGGACCTGACCGTTGTAATTGCGAACCTGAGTTGAATTTAATAATTTTTTTTTTCTGTGTTTTAGCAAGGTCCGCAATACTACGGATATGGATATTGCGAACATAGTGACATTTAGTAAACCCGGGAGAAGAATGACTAAAAGACTAATTTGAATTGGTAAATGCAACAAGTTGTATTTGAAACAAACTATCTGTCTCTCTCTCTCTCTCTCTCTGTCTCTCTCTCTCTCTCTCTATATATATATATATATATGCTATATTATAAATCATTTGACTAAAACTCTGAAAACTCTTAAAAACTCTTAAACTCGTTCATCCCTATCTGATTTCATCTCATATCTGAATTCGTGTAACTAACTGCAGATAAACACAATCAAATACAGGATAAACATCTCATTTTAAATATAAAAAATCAAAAATATAATTAGGATAATCATTGAGTT
>NC_037538.1:13775048-13797203 GCF_001531365.2 Cynara cardunculus var. scolymus | reverse complement strand
AATTCAAGATTACAAGTAATTATGCATAAGTACAACTTATCAAAGCTCGATGTTTGAATTCGTATAAATAGCTGCGAATAAACATAATCAAATAGATGATGAACATCTCATTTTAAAATATAAAAAATCTAAAATATAAAAAATCTAAAATATAATTAGAATAATTATCGAGATATTATTAAACCAAATATAAATTACTTCGTTATTGTACATAAATTAAATTATAAAAAAATTGAGTTAAAAAATTAAACAAAAAAATGAGGAATTTCAAATAGTTAATTTAATACTAATATCAATATATTTTTGTCAAATTTTTATGATATCTTCAAACATATATTTTATTCAAAAATAAAAACATCATCGCTTTCTCAAAATCACATAAAGCCATATTATAACATTGGCTGAGATAAAGAATAAAATGAAATATTAAAATCACGATGTATTTCGTTGCATTGCGCGAGTACGCTTCTAGTGTGTGTGTGTATATATATATATGTTAGTTTGATAGTGAGTTAATTGTTTAGAAAGTGACTTATTCAATAAACTTTTTAGGGAGAAGTTTATGCAAAAAGTCAAGTTTTTTTTCCAAGCCTATTTCTCTCGGTTAAAAAACATGTTTCTTTCATCTATGAAAAAACGCTCATAAACAAAAACATACCCAATCCATACAAACTGATTAATCCACAACAAACAATTTTATCCATATAATATTTGATAGAAAACCAACCAAACAACCTCCAAGTATCTCAAGCTTAAAACAACATGCTAACCCAATAATATTTAAATTAACTTAAAATCATGATCAAGTTATTGATATCTCACAACTTTGATTAAGGATCTCACAAGTCTACTATTTTATCCATTGAAACGGGTTGTTATAAACTGCACAGTGGTGGATCCAAGAAATTAATGGAGTGGGAGCACGTTGGATGGGACTTGTGGGGTATCGGGGGAGCATACGGTCATATGGGACAGGGGGGAAACCATGTAAGACGAGAGTAAAAATAGAAAGTTTAAGCTAATCAATAAAGATTTTTGGTTTTTGACTAAGGCCTTTCCCCCCTGTGCTTAAGGGCTAGATCCGCCTTTGACTCCCTTACTTAAATAATTGACATCTTTGTCATACATTCCCAGAAGCCTCTTTGTAATTGGTAATACGAGATTCACCTAAAATGACACAAACACCTCATCAAGGACTCATCATGCTGATACTATTTTGTAACGCCCCAAACTTAAAACAACAGGTTGAGCTAGTAACTTCAAATCAACTGGAAACCATGGTTGAAGTTATATGTGGTCTACAACTTTGAACTTATAACAGCTCAAGAATCTACCTTTTTTCTTATTTCATGTGGAACGAGTTCTTATTCAACTACTTCTGTTTTTATAATTACATTAATCTTATTCAATTTTAATTACATTTTGATATTATAAAATTTATTTTTGGAACAAGGAAAGGATGAAAATACAATTCTGACATGATGTTAACCATTTTAATCGTTATTGATAATTTGTTGTATGTAAATTAATCTGAATAGGAAGAAAGTGACGAAATGGTATGATGAAGAGTATTTATTGTATTAATATAGTTATATGATTATCATGTATATGAACCAATTTATAAGTTTACTTTGTGGAGTTCAAATGCAAAGTGTTTAGTAATTGTATGTATTTGAACCCGACATTAAGAGTTTTTGTCAAATGTTTTATAATACAATATAGATAACTAACTGACATGCAACTGTATGTAGATGGAAGGGGTTCGAGATTAAGTTCTCAACTTAGCTTCACCGGAAACTCTTTTTCTCAAATATCTGAAGAAAGCGATATTGCCAATTCCCTTATGTTTTCCTCCTCGTCGTCACACAATAAACGAACCAAGATGGACATGAATGGTCTCAACATCATGGAGTCTGAGGTACTTAAATCTTAATTCTTGTAAAGTTATTTAACATTTTTACTACGCGTGTTCCAATTATATGAAATAAATAAAGAGGTTTTTTTTTAGAATACGTGGAAACACATTAGATTACCTTCCAAAAAAGCTCTTGAGAATATAAGAGAGATTCCCATATATGGCAGAGAAATGGTTTAAGTATAGCCGATATAGGACTTTAACAGTTATTATGAATCCTAAATGTACTGAAAAAAATATATATGTATATGAACAACTTAAATTCTGTTTCAGCTTAACTTCGGGTTATCGGAATCCGCTTTGGAGGCAGCCGCGATGGAGAAGATGATGGACCTTCCTCATGATTCCGTCGCTTGTAAAATCCGCGCCAAGCGTGGTTGTGCAACTCATCCCCGGAGCATTGCAGAAAGGGTAAGTCCCCGTTCTTGTGATAAGATAAGATATATCCATTTGAACGGGTTTTAATGGTTTATAACTTTTAATCATTTAATTTTTATTGCATATCTACTGATTCTGGAATATTATATTAACGATTCTTGTTCTTTTTACGTTGATGTTGATGTAGGAGAGAAGAACAAGAATAAGTGGGAAATTAAAAAAGTTGCAAGATCTTGTTCCAAATATGGACAAGGTAACGATAATATATTATTTCATGTTGTTAGATAATTCTATTCATATGGTTTCACAATTGATATTTCATATCGAACTTTAAAAAAGAACATCTCATAACGATGCCGAATCCATGAATAATAGTGAAAATTCTTTTTTTTGCAGCAAACGAGTTATGCAGACATGTTGGATCTGGCAGTACAACACATAAAAGGTCTCCAAACTCATGTCCAGGTCCGTATATGCACTGATAGAGGGAGGGTTAGGGGAAACTCTTCAAAAAAATGAAAGACTAAAAGAACATCTTGCTAACCATTCATCTGGACGATATACACATGTGTTACAAGTAAATGAAGCTGTTTTTTGTATTTTATGCAGGTGTGCATGTTATGCATATGTGCATACGGGACAAATTACTTACAAATTTCTTGTATGCACATGTGCATAACGTCCAGATGAACGGTTACTAGGGTGTTCCTTAGTTTCTTATTTTTTTTACTGTTTTCCAGAGCACCTATTGTATAGCTAAAAAAGAGCACGGTAAAATAGTCTTTTAGCTTAAAATATTAATAAATAAAAAAATCTTGTAATTAATATTATCTTTAATATCTGTTAATTGTCTTTACATGTGAAACTTCTACTTACATAACGGCATTATTTTAACATATCTTTCAAATACTGTAACATATGTATATTGTTACTCGTTTACTAGAACTGATGTAAATCTTTTACACCGGCATATGATAAAAACGTACATTTTCCCATTTCATCTATTTAGCCTATCTCTACGTAAAACGTTATATAACACAAGTCTTTGACTTCTTCTGCAGAATCTTAACCATGAACTCGAAAACTGTTCATGTGGATGCAAACCAAGATGAACGATGCGTGATTACGATACACTTTAAGGGAAGTCTTGTTCGGTAATATATCATGTCGACATCGACAATGATATGAGTTTCATGGCATGCATGAAACGGAGTTGTTGTGTACATCGAAAGCAATAAAGTTGATTTCAAGCTTTGGTTTAGTATACTTATTTCATTGCATTCTTCAGTTAACAATGGGCTTTTGATATTCATCTAATTTTTGTTCAGGGATATTTATGTAATTATAATTTTGGTTGACGTTTTTTGTAATTATAGAATACAGGTCTAATTCTTAGGTATCAGTTTACATGTTGTGACCAGTATTTTTATTCGTACATTGTTTGAGTGCTTGTCATTTTTATAAAGCATTTACCCGAATTAGGAAATGAACTAGAATTGGCAAGGGTCGACATACCTGTTATGGCATTGCACATCCTGATGACGATTACCGCATTCCATACACCCATTTGGTGCACCTTTTACATTATTCTACTAGGTGGCTTTGTTCCATACTATTTTTTAACCCCAATTCTCGAATCCAAATATCGAACCATTTGAGACCGTAGATCTGGTACTTGAGGTTACAAGCAATCTGGTACGTAAAATAAAAATGTATATATTATTAAAAACCAAAATATTTCTTGATGGATGTTTAGTGTTCTAGCTACTATATGTAAATTTATTATTATAAATTAATATATTTTCTCATTAGTAAAAAAAACTCGGCATTTAGAGGCAGTTTACTAAACGCTTGCTAGGTTAAGTGAACACCAAGTCACATTATCTTACCGGATGAATATGGTAAGAATTATAAATCTTACCTGGTAAGAACGAGACAAGGACCAAGAGTCCTACCCGGTAAACGAGGTCGACGACACTTATCATGATAAATGTTTACCGAGTAAATTGTTGCATATGATACCGTTGTGGTGGACTAAAATTTTAACCAATAAGTAAAATTTTACCAATTTATATTCATTTATGTTGTATTTAAATAATTGAATTTTGTGATATAATTTCTTTATTGAATATTCCTTTTCACAATCCCCCCTTCTCCTTTCGTCATTGTAGTTCTGATCATCGTAAATGTTCAATTGCCTTTGTACCTACTGTGTGTGTGTGAGAGAGAGAGAGAGAGAGAGAGAGAGAGAGAGAGAGAGTATGGAGGGAAGAGAAGGTCAGAGCTCAACGGCAGCAGTTCGATTCACACTACCACCATCTCGATTGTCAAGCGAAGACATACTCTTCTGTATCGATGTCGATCCTGAAACCCTCGTTGAAATGAAGAACACCAGCGTCAGTGGCAGACCTTTTACCAGATTGGAATCAATCAAGCAAGCTATTCTACTCTTCGTCAATGCTAAGCTTGCTATTAATCCCGATCACCGATTCGCCTATTGTGCTCTCGGCAAAACCCCTTTTTGGGTAATTATTTTCACCTCATTTCTCCAATCTTCCTTTCATTGTTCTGAGTTTCGATTTCTTGTATGGTTTCTTCTATTTGCTTATTTTGGTGACTTATGCATGTTTTCGGATTTAGTTACCCCTTAGTTTCCAAAAAGAGGATATTCTTTTTTTGAATGCAAATTCAGTATGAAATGTGTTTCAAATCTAATTTCCAGGATGATGATATTTAGAGTGAAATTTTTCTTGAGAAGTTGGTAAATTTATTCCAATTTTGGCTGGAAATTAGTACATTTGATTGTATGGGCCAACAGACCTGACTAAGAAAGATACAGAAAACCCTAGGATACTTAACCTAATTTTATGTTCTAACTAATTCTGTAGACTTCGCTTCTCCTCAAGTTGGAGAAGTTGAAAGGCAAAGCAATAGAAGATTTTAAGATAGAAAGGTAAACGCTAACCACAAGGGTGGTGCCTGATTGGTTTGAGCTTGGCTCCAACAGTCAAAAGTACCCGGAGGTCCCAGGTTCAAATCCAAGGAGGAATAAAAATCCCCTTGTGGCCACGGAGATTCAAATGCGGTTACTCCGGGCTATCTGCAAAGCAGGTGGTTGCCCTAGGATTAGTCGGCTTGCATGGCCGGTTGGATATCTAGGTTAATCAAAAAAAATAAAAATTACTTGCTGGTTGGTCTTTATCCTAGATTCCTAGTCTGTTGTCTGCCCGGAGGAAACGTCATCCCCCTGATCTTACTTTCCTCCCCTAAAAGTACCATTATCTGAAACATTGCCAAAAATAGAAATCTGATCCTGGAAAAGCAGTGACATTGCAAAACATATCTTCCATTCCATCTGGAGGGGACTGAAACTCTGCTCTGCATGTGACTCAGCAGTACAGAGCTGTGATAACTGTGGGAGCATATCAAGTCTGGATGATACTGACACAAAAGTGGGTCACTGGAGTCGAGTTGACAATGGATTTTGTCATATTGGCACGTACGAGTATGTCAGACTGGTTTTGCATCAGACAAACAGGCACTTGAGTTGTTGGATGACCGCCAGCCATAAGTATATCTAGGTTAGAGAACACAGTGGTTTGATGTCACAGGATAATAGGCAGAGTGGAGATAGCAGAAGAAAGATAAGCAAGTCTGCTTGTTTGCAGGTTTTCTTGATTGGCTGACATTGTTCCCTGATCAAGGGGTTGCAGATCGACTGTAACATCAGATCGGCTGGTGCAGTCACAGATTGCAACAGAGCAACAGGAGGCTTAGAGAACCTTTGTCAAGAATGGAAATGGTTTGGCATCCAAAGTAATATATGATGCAGATTCGGATGGCAGGCAGTGGCAGGAGCAATATGCAGCAGGCGCTGAGTGACAGCCTAGCGATGGGACATGAGGCCCAGTGTCAAAAAAATTCAGCAGTGTCGTAAATGACAAAACCCCTACAATGGAAAAAAAATCCTAATGGATCTCTGCTGGTGGTCAAGTGTTGGGGTTGCTGCTGGTTGAGACAACTATCATTTGCGGGCACTAGGGTTTGATGATTAAAACATTAGTTTTATACCATGTGAATGTTTAGGGTCCCTGTAAAATCACGTAATATTGATGACTGCATCTAGTAAAGAAATAGAAAACCAATATTATATATGCATACTAGGCCTAATTCCATCATCTAACCGTTTATGTACACACTGACTTTCTATGAAAACCGAAGTGTATCTTTACCTGGAACATGATGCAGGTGGCAAGTGCTCTTAACTTAACCACTAAAGAACCTAGTAAGGATTGGTATGAGGGAGGTCCTTGGGGAGTTAGTGGTTAAAAACAATGTTTGGTAAGGCAAATATGGGTTATCGCTGGGATTTGAGAAAAGTATCTGAAAATGGGTAGAAGTGACAAGTAATTAAGGACAGTGAAATATGTAAGGTAAAAGGGATGAATTTTTGGAATCCATGCCAACTATGTCTATAGGTGTAATCAACCTCTATGCATGCAGTTGTCTTGATGTCTTACCCTCTGGAGAAAAATAGATTATGGACTACATGGGTATATCTTCTTGCTCATCTCGACTCTCATCTTAAAAAAGCACAAACTACAACAAATTAATCTATATGCTTGAAAGAATTTTTATACGGATTGTATAACACCCTATCCTATGCAGCAAATAAGATCCATTATTTATTGGGCATCATTAAATTACCCAAAGCTAAAACATACGATGGTTGAAGAGATCAATACCAAATAATGAACTAAGTTACAATGGCAAACGAGAAAGGCAAAGAAACCATAGCATCTTATATTGGAACTTTTGGTGGATCTTGCCTCACATGGCATCAGGGAGACCTTGGTGTTATATGATGTCTCGCCTACTTCAGTCACTCAAAATCCAAATAACTTGGCCACCAGGTTCTAATCTAACTGTATGAACATCCAAGGGTACTCTTTAAAATTCTGGATTTCATGACCTATTTTAAATTTTTAATAATAGGTCATGACCAAACACAATGAAAAATGAAATCCAAGCAGGTTAGAATTAAGTGCCTTCTTTTAGAATTTTATCTTCTTGGAAGTTAGAATAAAGTGTCTTCACTTACTATGCATCTGCCTATTATAAATTCATACGGTTAGAATTAAGTGTTCATCAAGTGTTTGACTGTGAAGTTTTTTCTTCTGTTTGTCTCTTGTATATCTGAAGCTTAAGAAGGAGTTTAGCAGCGAAGTTGACTCTGCAATTGCTGCTTTTCGAGGCATCACCGTTGATTCTTCTGCTGGTCAGGCAGATCTCACACATATATTTAAAGTGGCAAATCATGAAGCTAAAAAGTCTCGTGCACAGAATCGAATACTCAGGGTGGTGAGTCTATCTATAGGATCTTCATTTGATGATTTAACTCCTGATGATGCATATGCTACTTTGTTCACTTTTATATAGATATTATAAATATATATATATATAGGTGGGTTATTATACAACCCCTTACATTTGTACAACCAATACAACGCAATCTCAACCGTCCATTTAATTTGATGAATATGTAATTTCATAGAAGTTTTGATTGTTTTCTAATATAAAGTATTGATCATAATTAATGAACCTTATTCATTTTCCATAAATATTTAAATCATAATAAATAAACTCTCATCATTTCTATAAATATTTCAATTTATTAGGTTGCATTGGTTGTACAAATGCGACAGGTTGCATTTGAAACAAACTCTCTCTCTCTCTCTCTCTCTCTATATATATATATATATTTACATTAACTGTGCACTATGACAATTTTGTTTTCTCTTACTTTATATTTTTGTGATGTACAACCTCTATCAACATTTTGTCTTTAAAGTTGGCATAAAAGACAAATGATGAAGACCAAACACTCCAGATTAACACCTCTTAAATATTTAAAAAAAAAACTGCTTCATGTAACTTGAAAAGTGATGCCTATGGCAATGAACAAGCTTGTTATTCAGCAATTCTACCCTAGTGAAGATTATCAGATTATGGTTTGCTACATCTTAAATTGACCAGTTGGTTTCTCTCTTAACCGTGCGTTAATACAAGTGTTGGTTAATTTTTTACCAGCATAGGCTATACAGGGGGACTGTCAGTATGTCATGAACCATCATAACCCTTAATAACAACTATAACTAGAGTATCCATGACTTGATATAATACTTGCAATCATTTTTAGGGTAAATAACAAAAAAAGCCCTGACCATATGCTTGTAAATTTGTAGTCATTGTTAGGGTAAACCTTAACTATCATGATGACTATGCATTGGACCTTTTGGCTACTTGTTTGGCACATTATGGCGGTTGTTTTACACTTTTGCAGTTCATTTAATTTGACCATATACAGAGGACGTGCTATCAGAGGGATGTCATCATGATCACCAGACGATCCCCACACACAAACAAGTGAACTGATTGGCACATAGAAAGACAACTAAGAGAGAGAGAGAGAATACATGGTGCTTACTTTTCTTCAACTATGTCGTGTTGTTTGACGAGACTAGGCAATATGTTGCTGCAAATTTAAGCGATGGAGAAACATAAGCTTTCAGATTAAGATAGACTGAGGCATAGTAAGTGAAGTATTACTTCAGCCATGTTGATAATTAATGGAAGATGTTGTAATCATGCCCAACCATGAAATATTTATAAATGATAACTTCTGTTTTTCTGAAAGAATGTTACAAAAGGATTAAATGTTGAGTATACTAGTCATAGAATAAAAGTAGGGTGGATGAAGACAAGCTAGGGAGCCTTATATGATTAGAAAGTCCAATTGTCATAGGGAAGTTGTATAAGTGATGGTTAGAAAGCGTCATTTACAGGTCAAGCACAAGATGTACCCAATAGGAATAGTGGAAACGTAATGTTGAGGTGGATGTGTGGTTGGTTAGGGGGCATGGGATCACAAATGATGATATATGGGAGAAGGTCCCTTTAAGGAGAATCCAAAACGAGGCAACGTTTGTCTCCAACATAGACCTTTAAATGCACTTCACTGGTTATTCCAACATTAACATTGTGGACATAGTGGATGGAGATTTCCGTTGGTGGAACATACCAAATCCGGTGACCTTAGATAGGATTGTGTGAAATGATGCTATTATGTTTGTGGGGTGGTTATGTTGCCTTTCATGTTTAGCCTGCCTCAATTAGTTTGGAATAAGCTTTTTGTTGTTAATTTCTTAGGAAATTTATAGTTGCACAAAGAACACGTGTTAATCATATTTCCTACCCATATAGAGAAAAAAAGGGCACCCCAGAGTTTTCACACAAACCCAAGATCATCGCAAGGAAAGGGGGGTAAATGACATACCCTTGACACCTGAAAGTGATATATGCTAGTTTCCATGTTCGATTATCGTTATAAATGTTTGAATTTTAATAACCATGCTACCTTGAGTCTTCCCTTTTTTGCAATATGGCAAGATGAGACATAAATTTCAACTTCAAATTGATGAAATGAACATATTCTGGTAATTAACATCTTCTCATAGGCACATCCTGAGTGTGATATATTGGGTGTGTTTGGGGGTTAATGCTTGTAAACTTGACTTTTGTTTGCTATTTGTGGTTCCCAGATTTTACTCTACTGCAGATCATCAGTTGTACCACAACACCGATGGCCCACAAACCAAAAACTCTTCACATTGGATGTGATTTACCTCCACGATAAACCAGGACCTGACAACTGTCCACAGAAGGTGTACGATGGTCTGGTGGAAGCCCTTGAACAGGTCAGTGAGTACGAGGGTTACATCTTTGAGAGCGGTCAGGGGCTGACCCGTGTCCTTTTCCGTCACATGTGTGTGCTCCTATCTCACCCTCAGCAACGTTGTGTCCAAGATGACATCGATATTCCCAAATCCCTCACCAAAAAGTCGCCAGCAGTGGAGTCGGCCCCTGCTGAACAAGAATCCGTTCCTGTCTCCAGTCAGTGACTTCTTTTCGAGAAATGTATATGAAAATGTAAGAATTCTAGACTTTCTAGTGGTTCAAAACGGTTGATGTACCATCGGAGTTATCTTAAACACGATTGGCGTACTGGGTTTCTTGATCATTCACCTCCTGCTTTTAATGGCTCTATAATCTTTCTCCATTGTTGATAAAGAGCTGTGAAATACATCCAGGATAAGTTTCCCGTTCTTGCAACTGATTTTCTTTTTTTAACTGTGGGTGTCCATGTCAGCTTGTGTGTACATCGACTGATCTCATAGTCATGGGTCCCTTAAGATAACACCCAGAAAAATTCCCCGTGACCCTGAAGAAACTCGACCCATGGGGAGGAATCCCAAGGATTGGCCTTTATTTGTCGATTGAACTCGTGTGCAAAGTCCTGATTTGAGTTGAGGTGCCTGGTTACAAGTAGTCATTCTTGTATTTGGTACAATTAGGATCAGACATTACAAACCAGATTTTATATGTTATTTCACATGGAAAAAAAACACGTGTATGCATTGTTTATATAGTGTTGTTATACGTGAAACGTTTTGAACAGTTTTATGTGTGGAAAAAAACTGTTCTGAACGTGTCACATATAAAACAATATTGTATAAATATTGTATTTTCACACGTCGTGTTTTACATTTTGTGAATTTGTATATTCTCTCTTTTTGCAAAGTTGTTTTGAAAAAAAAATGCCTCGGATTGTAATGAAGTTTCATATTTGATACATGGCAAATCATGAAAAAAGTAACGTATTTTAACTTAATTACTATTTTGAGTAACGTACTTTCAAACATTTAAATACCAGAGTAACCAGTTAATGCTTCAACCGGTTACTCTGGTTATGTGGTATCCAACTCGGTATTATTTGTTGAAATATTAATCGGATACCACATCATGCACCACATCAACACGGTAAAACCGGTTAATGCTTTAACCTATTACCCGGATATTTAAATGTTTAAAACTTTACATCTTAAGTATCAAAATAGAAGTTTTAAAACTACGTTACCTAAAATAGGAATCAAGTTAAACTATATTACTTTTTTATGCAATTTTCCCTTTTATATAACAAAGTTATTTATTTACAACCAATGTAACAAACTTCTATTTTTTATTTTATACATATTCTGACACGGAAGTTACTAATCCAACAACATCGGATGATGATGTGGACGTCTTGTTGTCAATTACAAATTTAAATAGCTATACGTGGATATATAGAGCTGGCAACTTCTATAAATAGTTTTAACTGCACAATCAAGATTCAAGAATCGTCTTCTAAACCATCAGACCCTCAAGTTTATCCCACCCCAATGTAGCCGACTGTAGGTCTCCGACAGTTGAACAAGAACGTCCTACACATGCACAGAAGCATCGTGCAGGCGTGCACACTTGAAATAAAGAGCCCAATACGAGCAACCAAAAACACACTGACGTTATCTTCAGTGCCACTGCGGATTTTCTAGACTGGTAACTTCAGTGTTCCAAGCCAAAGGGTCTTTGGCCCAATGATACCCGGATTAATGGCAGAACCAACCTCCCAGGAGGTCAAAGGGTTCAAACCTCACCAAAGGCGTGGAGGATGCATGAGTTCATTTACCGTACATAAATAAAAAACTTCAGTGCTTCATGGGATTAATTGAGGCGAGAAAGCTCACCCAGATACCCAATGATTAAAAGAAACCACATTATGTGTGGGCCTAGCACCACAAAATGTGCATCAAAACTTCCATTCATTCACCATCTACTTCACCAAGAGAAGATTTCAAAAATGTTAAAAGAAATTATGAACCAAAACCATCACAAAACTTCTTGCACTCTCGACTCCGTATCGTTCTAATTAACCAGAAACAGAGATACCTTTCTTGACTTGAAGAAGGGAAGAATGCATGTAACAAACCTTACGGCCTTCATTGTCTATTAAATTGGCTCGTTTTTTGGATCCTCGACTTCAATCAAGTCATCATAGGAGACAGGCACACGGATTCTTTCATTAACAGGTCGTTTCTGTGTCTGTTTCTCTTCGATCCCTAACTCTTCATCTTGCACTACAGGTTTTGCGTCATCTGCTACGGAACAACTTTGTTTGTTCTGATTTGGTGCTTTCCTCAGACTCGGTTGTTTAAATTGCTTCTGCAAAAATAATATCCACCAATCATTATCTTATACTAAGCATTACCCTAATCTAAACACACAATTAAAGAGAATCTGATAAACCAAACCAAACCAAATGAAACCCAACATATCCCACTCAAAAGTATGGTATGTGGGTGAGATGCATGCAGACTTGTTCTCTACTCCAAAGATTAGAGCGGTTGTTTATGTGAATACCCAACTTGTGCAAAAGTGTGAGCAAAAAAGAAGAACCAAGAACAGTAAAAAGTAAGCAACAGAAAAAAGAAAAAAAGGAAATATGCGCATTGAGACATAGAAAAAGTGAAGAAAAACACGGATCCCTCCAACTATCATACGACTCTGATATCCTATCTGCCAGCTTCCTAACCCTCTCTCTGTTCTACCATCGATCTTTCTAACACCCTTCTTCCATCCACAGAAGCTACCGGCCCCTACACCTAGTCTACTACCATAATCCTAGGATTCCAAGAACTCCTATCAAAAATCATCTCCTTGGAAATTTCTAAAGCTGCTATGTAGGCATGAAAGCTAAAAGTTATCGTCATACTTCATAAAATGGGAAGAAATTAGCTAAGTTACAAGGATATGGGGATCGTCTTCTATTGGGCAATATGCAAAATATAGCCTACTTGAATTGCAAATAATGCCGCATTTCACCACAATCAAATTGATGGTCACCCCCTTACTATGGCCATCAGGAGAAATTTATGTCAATGTGTTAAAATCATGTAATCACCTTAAAGCTGCAAAATTACACATTTTTGTTTTTATTTGACTACCATTAATTCGCAATCCAGTGGTGGACTATTCTACACTTGTTAATTGGAAAGACAGATAAGTCGCATACTATAAGAACAAATGATTGCCATTACAACAGATTGTCATCTAATGTGCAAAGGTAACTTATCAACGCACCTCAAATTCCTTCCCCTTTTTCATTATCTCCTTAAAAGCATTTGGATCACGAGCTTTGAGGATGCTCCACAAAATACCACCACCTGTTTTGTGGCGTCTTCCATCAGCAGTTTTCTGACCACCACAAGACTGAATTGCATCAACCTGTTACCATTTCATCATCACTATAAGCAGCACTCAACAATTAAGATCTTCAACAGGAACAACAAATTAAAGCCATATCACACACCATCAAGATATAATAACACAAAGGATACAATTTTATTGAAACCACGTATTTGGGTGCACCAATTGCTTCCAATTATATTTCTTAGAAAGCAACACTGTTTTAGTTTATTCATGACCATTATCTCATCCCTTTACCCTGTATCACATTCGGAAGTAGGTTCAGCTAGTGGTATGACTGGTATCAATCCTCACACAAGAAATACTAGGCCTATAGTCACGCAAGTCGACCATGTTCATAATACAGAATCAACACAGATTACATGAAACTAATTGATAAATAGCAAAGTCAAAGCTATGACTAAAACTGACATACTAACCTAACATGAATTGGAATTATCAGTTGAAATGAAAATACTTTCTAGAAATTGCTTTGTGAAAGAAGGAAAAACCACCAAAATTCAGGTTTGAGATTCTTCATTGTTCATTGTTCAATTTCTGTATGGAAGTGTAAGTATCTTCAGAGTAGGAAATGAAATCCCAAATTCCCAATTAAGAGTCTTCTATTTGGAAAAGAGAAATGCAGAAAAAAGAAGTTTCATAAGTTTGGGACTGGATTCTCCTTGTTTCATTTGTCAAGAGTTCACACACATCATCTTTTGGATGATAAATATTTGTCTGTATTCATACCCAAGTGATGGAACTGCAAAAGATACGCCAAAACAGTTGAAATCAATCTACACCAATAGGAAATTATGATGTAATACATCCAGAGCTCAAGGATCCACAGACTGAAAGAGATAAAATGGCTTCTAGAAGAGAAATCTGCGATTGTAGGGAAACAACATTGAGCATCAGAGACTAGGAAACAAAGTAATCTATAAAAATTGAACACCACTGCAGCTCTAAGCTGTTCCTCTCACCTTCAACTGCAATAAGGAGTGAACTCTTTTCTTGCTTTCCGGTACCATAGGCTATATTGTACACAAAGTTACAATCTCACAAGCAAGGACTAAATTAGGAGACAGAGTATGCCACAAAGCGACTTCCAAGAGCCACAGTTATCAAGCATATGATGGCCTTGGTCATGGTTGCTAGTTCAGTTCTGATAGTCCGTTAAACTCTAACATGAAAAGCTGAAGGCTCTAGAAATCTAGAACTTTCTTAAACTAGAAAAAGAAAAAGAAGCTAACATAATTTGAAATACTAAAGATAAACATATTGAAATTATTGTATACAAATCTTGGAATATTGAAAGAAAGACCCCATAAAAGATGTATGAGTGTGATTATCTTTTTATGCTTCTTCCAAGCCTCACGATCATCCATATTGCAGCATGCACATGCGTGCACACAGCAACACATGCTTGGAACTAATGCTAAAGTATCAATCCCCAGAAACCCAGGTTTTCTAGTTATGCACACAAGTAGTTTATAACAATGCTACATTAATAAATAAAAATAAGGTTGATACATTCTATAAACAGCCACACAAGTTTCACTGGTTCAGAACACAAATTCATGTCACGGTTCATGCAATTCTTTCCTTAGTAAATGATGTTGAAACACTTCATCAAGCATTACAGATTTTCCAGGAAACAATACCTCTTTCACAAGATCACTCAGAGCAGACACACCCAGACAGCCAACCGCAGTCCATACCAGGTAAGACTTCTTTTCTTTCAAACGCCTACAAGTATCTAATACAAATCTGCATACAAGCCATAAGTTTCAGATTAGCTCTCCTTCCTTCAACAAAACAACTAAAATGGTGAAGGCTAATTATCACAATCTGTTCCTGTATATCATAAATTAAGATTTATAATCAGAAAAATGATTCAACTTGAAGTCTAAGAAAAAGGAAGACCAGATTAAGAAACATGATAACATTGACGGAAGATCAACACTCCTACATACAGCAAAACCATGAGAGAATCTTCAGGAAACCCTGTAAATAGGAATTAATGGCAATAGATAAAGGAGCAAAATGTGTAGGCTTAGCATGGTGAAAAATATATAAAGTGAATTACTCTTAAAAGAACCCTAATACTCCCTCTGTCCAAAATCAATGATTCCACTCTAACTTCAAATGTCGTCATGTTTAACTTCAATTTAAAGTAATATGACTTCACTTATAACTTTTGACACCCATTTGTTTGTTACCATAGTACTTTTATACATTTTATTCTAGCTATTAATACTTCTGGTTAAGAGTATCTTGTTTGATTTCAGTATTTCACGCGTTAAAGGAAGATAAATGTTTGAAACAGAGCAAAGTATGGCAGGCACCTGTTAATGTCTGTGATTTCAGACCCTGAACCGCCTTTCTTTTTCTTATTTTTCTTCTTATTATTTTTACGTCTGCGATTTTTACTGTGAGGTTCTTGAGTTACTACATCAACATCAACATCAACATCAATGTTGCTGCTTCGTCCCAACTCAGCTTGATGATTCTTCCCAACCAATTCTCCTTCTTCTACATCAGCCATCTCAACATCTTCCATATCTTCAACATTTTCCACATCAAATATGGAATCAAGCAAGCTCTCTTCTCCCTCCATGAATAACAAGAACTGCAAAGATACCAAAAATACCAATAATTGAACATAAGCAGAAATACATAAACCCAAAGACTCCGTTTTAAGCCATATTCTATGAGACTTGTGTAAACATATCTACCATTAAGATATTCAGTAATATGTTTTCAAGAGAGATTAGCCCAACAAAATAAGAGGCACCTCTAGTTAAATCAGAGATGCGAACAGCAGGTAATAGTTGTATCACTGGTTTAAAAGTCACCTAAAACTATATGGGTATGAGGTTCAGCTGAAAAAAAATCCTCTATAAATTAAGGGTCTATGAGTTATCATTTCATCAACCTGGTGGGCAGTCAACTTTGAAACCATGAATTGCACCTAGTATAACCAATTTGTTTATGGTTAAGTGGTCAGAATGATTAAGAGGCTCTGTATGACTTAGTGCATGATGAAAAATGGCTGTTTGGTAAATGTTCCAAAGGGGCAGTCTGAATGGCAAAAAATTACCATTTTAACCCTATGTATGAGCTAGTGTTGAAATATAACTGGTTGTTAAGTGTTCTGAATTAAACAACCACCTTGCATATACATAACTACAGATACTAATTCCAAGAAATTATAAATTATTTCATTGTTTTGGTTCAAGTTTGGTTTCAGTTCAACGCCATTCTCCACGAGCCTCCCCATGAAATTCCAACTGGTCCTGTATCAGATGCTATCTCTGAATCCAGAGTTTTGCCTATTCCAGATGGGGATCTAAAGTGTGGCTCTGGGGCACAACTCAAAAAGGCGGTACATACTTCACATCTAGTTAGATACAAAATATGAAGCAACTTCATTGCTAAATCATCTTCTTCAATTAGTTCAGGAGATTCTATCAGAAACTAAAGTGACCTACTTCCATGGCAGGTTGGCAATCGGTCTAGTTGGCTCACTTATAAGCTCTCATCGGACATCGATGATGATGATGACGAGCTTGGGAAGACTAGAACTGGTGAACTAAAATGCTTCCACCTTCTTGATTCATTAAGTGATCTTCTAATGGTACCCAAGGACATGCTTCTTGACAGATCAATCAGACCTGAGGTTTGCCTTCTATCTCGGCTTATCTCATTCATAATGAAGTATCCTCAAAATCCACCTGATACAAATCTTTCACAATATTACTCGGTATGTCCATTATGTGAGATAGAATTTAGTAGACAAACAGATGGAAAAAACTATTCATCTGTGAAAACCATCTCTACGGTTGTCTGGCTGCTGCCTGATTTTAAACAATATGATAAATTCAATACCAACCGATACTTCAATTGATAAAGTAAACCTAACGCAACCAAAAAACAGGTTTTTTATATGCGCAAGGTAGTAAACATTGTAACAAACACCATATTACTTAACCAAGAAAATAGACCAAATAGTGGTTTCTCTTAAGCATTTCATCTAATGGGTATTATTACACAAACTTTTAAGTAAAAAATTGATGGGTAATTCGAACAATCATAACACCAGTCATCAAGAATAGATATCATCTATCGTCGCCAAAATCAAAAATAAAAAAAGTTAGAAAAAAAGGGACTGGAGAGTACCTTACAATATTGGGGATAGCAGAGAACCAAAGAAGATTGTAATAAGAAATCACGAGTATAATAACGCTTCAAATACCATCTATAAGCAACTTAGATATTGAATCATCGATCAGCAACTTGGTTATCGAATCCCTGGATGAAACTGGAACACCAAAACTATGTGTACGTATGTGAAATTTCAGAGAATGGAAGAAATCAGAAACCCTAACTTTGAAGAGTGAGGATTGCAGAACCAGAAGAGGGAGTTGCGGTTTTGGGGGATGACGGAGGGATACGCTGATGGGGGAGGGATACATGGAGGTATAACCGGGTTATATTGATCGGGTCGGATGCATTTAAACAATCTAATTTAATTTTAAATGTTTTCGGTTTAAAACCGTGAGATTACTTTTTTACACTTGAAACTTTACAGAAAAAATATTGTGAAGGTTTGGATTTGAGCATAATGTTTTTCTGAGATCCGTGAGACCACTTTTTTATATTTAAAATTTCACAGCAAAAACACTGTGAAGGTAAGGTAACGTCAACGTTCGGATTTGAGCAGCTTGTTTTTGTAAGACCCGTGAGACCATTTTCTATACTTAAAACTTCATAGCAAAAACATTGTGAAGATTCGAATTTTTTTTACCTTCACCATGTTTTATTGTAAAGTTTTAAGTGTAAAAAAATGGTCTCACGTGTGTCTCGCGAAAACAACATGGTCTCACGTAAACCCAACCCTATATATACTTGGGATCACGTGAGATAAGTCTGTTTTCGTGAGACCCATGAGATCATTTTTTTACACTTGAAACTTCACAGCAAAACGTTGTGAAGGTAACGTTCACATTATTTTTATTGTAAATGTTCGGCTTTTTTTTTACCTTCACAACATTTCGCTGTGAAGTTTCAAGTATAAAAAAAGAGTCTCATGAAAAAAGGACGTTGTAATTGGATAATGTACATATTAAAAAAGACTCCATAATCATATTAAATCCAACAAATAAAATGATATCAAGTTCATCGGATTGGGTTCAAATAAAAGTAACCTAATATCAACCTAATACCTATGTTTTGAAAAAGTTTCAACTCGATTAGACATCGGATTATTTCAAGTTGAATTATTTCATATTGGATTGAGTTGGATTTATCGGGTTGGTCAGGTTTTTGAGCACCTTTAAACAAACAGTCGAGATGTGTCAATGATTCAAAAATATTTATGGTGTTTATTCAATGCTTCAATATGTATCCGAAAGCTTTTATGTTTATGTTGTTTTGTAAAATGATGAGTGGTAAAGGTATGTACCGAGTCACAAAATTGGTTTTTGCATGAACTAATCTATATCTATACTATATTATAAAATATTTGACAAAAACTCTTAAAACCCATTTTTTATACATGAAATACTATTTATTGATGCATATTACTTAAAACTCAAGATTACAAGTAAATTGTGCGTAAATACAACTTATTAAAGATTCATGTTTGAATTCGTGTAACTAACTTCAGATAAACATAATCAAATAAAGAATAAACATCTCATTTTAAATATAAAAAAATATAATTAGGATAATCATTGAGTTCTAACAAAATACTTAATTATTATCTTTATAAAAAATTATATTAATAAACCAAAAATAAAAAAATTAATTAAAGAAATACACAAAAAAAAATGAGAAATTTTAACATAGATTAAGACAAAAAGAAAAAGAAACACTAAAATCAAGATGTATTTCGTTGCATTGTGCAAGCACCCTTCTAGTACAATATAACAAAGCAAATCATAAGAAAATAATGGAAGATCAAGCCTTCAAACCCAAAAGAATGACAATATTATGCACAGTTGCATTCCTTAGCATCATCAGTATTCAGTAGCGAACATCTCTTTAAACATCTCTTTAAATAAGATAATAAAAAACTATCTTCTTAAATAATATTACAACAAATCAGATAATTCATCAACGAATAATGCTAATGCAAACGTTGTTACCTAATAAAGCTTGAAAACTGAAACTACAGTAAATATGCCCAAAATTAACACAACAAAAAAATTGAATACCCACTTGAAATTCCACCCTCGTGAAAAAAGTTTGCAAGTCTAAAAGCACGGATCTTACATATAGAATAAGGATACGAACCAGTGATGAATCTTGAACGTGGCCGATGCCGTTGAAGGGGGTTCAGTATATTGTTCGGTGTGTTTGTGTGAAGGAAAAACGTGGATCAATTTATAAGACACCACAAACTTGAACAGTAAACAAGCTTCAAAGTGTTGGAGGTGGTTTAGCCCAATTTAACAAAACACACCGTAGCCGTGGGGTTTGAGAGATTTTTAAACCACACTTTTGAAATCAGGGCATAGAAGTACAGTCTAATTTGATCGGCGCATAAGATTTAAGTCGTTTATGAACTTTAACCTATCAAAATTAAAAAAGGAAATCAAAAATCCCTAAAATCTTAAATTCGTAATTAATAAAATCAATAAATGAAATAATGAATGATGAAATATTGAGCTATTTTTATTATTTATCCTAATACCAAAAGCTAGGGACTAAAATCTAAATGCATCATACATATAGATACATATAAATAGAGGAGCGATCAAATGCAAACCACTCATATTTGTACAAACTGTGGTTTGCAAAGTAAACATTCTCTCTCTCTCTCTCTCTCTCTCTCTCTCTCTATATATATATATATATATATTTGGTCATTTATGTAATAACAGTCTTATAAATATTTCAACAATTACGATCTTAAAATAAACCTCGAACGCATGCCCTCCTATATTGTCTATTTTGCTTTAAAGTCCCATATTAATTTATAAGATTATCCCCCCATGTCTTCGAATCCCTTTTCATTCTTTCTTACATACACTTCCATTTGTCATCATCGACACCTAATGGTGACGCCACCACCATTCCTCGTGCCTCCATCGTCCCTACTGAACATACCCTTCACTATCAGAACTCAGTTACTGATCAATCAACCATTTCCTAAATCAGTCTACCCTATTTTAATCAAAATTGATATGCTTGTCTGCTATCCAAATTATAACATCGATTCTTTTATTTCATAGCAGCAATTCAAAACCCAAATCTTTGCTAAACTTGTTTGAAAACCAACCTTATGGTGAATATAGTGACTCATTTACATGTGCATATAACCCAGAATTTAAAAGATGGTTCTTGAAGATGATAAATTGGTTGAAATATTTTTTTTGTAGATTTTTAGAGGATAAATGAATTTTCTATAAATTGTAGTAAAATTTCTTTATTTAAGAGATTTTAATAAACGAAAATGACTATCTATTAATAAAATGTACCATTTTGTCTTTTTTGCATTTAATAAATTATTTTAATTGTTAATTTTAATAATCGTTGGATTTGAGCTAATCAACGTCTATTAAAATCATTGCTGGTGTGACATGCTGAATTTATCCCGTGTACAACACCCTTATGTTAACATTAATCATATTTGCTACGCTTTCCATTTCAAGATTTGCAATGCTCCTTCCACTATCTGAAACCATATTGTTAAACAATGAGACGATAGATTCTCAAAGTGGTACTGGAAAATGTAAAACGGTTCTGTATTTTTTTGTACCAATAACTCCAGCATGGTTGTACATGATATCGAGTTTTCCTTTCCAAGACAGTGCAAATTGAACAACATATTCAAGATCAGATTCTTAAGAAACATCACAATGTATATAACAACTTCCAATAGATTTGGCAAGACTTGCACCAACTTCATCTAATACATGAGCAACTATAACATGTTCCCCATTCTCAGCCACTAATGTCGTAGTTGCACCTCCAATTCCTCTTGCTCCGCAGGTTACAATTGCAACTTCCCCACCAACCTTCTAACCCAAAACCAGATCCCCTTACATTTAAATTTCAACTATTTTTATCAGTAAAAATACCAACATAGTTTTTTACAGTAAAAATGAGATGTAGAAAAGATAAAACTAACCTCTTTGTTGCTAACTTTTGCCCACCATCATGTTGATGATCGCATGACTCTATTGTTGTCGGTATAGCATGCAAGATTTGAGGTTTATATGGAATCGAGAGATAATGTTGTCTTTGATGATATACTTGCCTCCCATGCTTTTCACATTCTCTTTTACTAAATTGTATCCTGTATTTAGCGTTACTTAGATGGTGTTTGGAAAAAAAACTGAATTAATAGATGTTAAATGGTTGAAAGTTCATACCAATATATATATAGAGGAGCGATCAAATGAAAATCACCCTCATTTGTACAAACCGTACAAACCACCATCATACGTCGATTTCATTGTTTAATCTTATGAAATTTTTTCATAAAATTGTTTAATCTTGAAATTATTTCATATAATACTTTTTTTTTTGATAAATTTGTTTCATATATGGTTATGAAATTGTTTCATATAATATTTCATGAAATTTTAATGAAACTGTTTCATGTATTTCTCTAAAATTAAAATAATGAAGGTGATAATATCCATGATTAACACCCTCCACAATAAAAATGGTTAATCAACCTCTCATAATTACAAAAAAATAAACAAAATGAAAAATTATGATTG
>NC_037538.1:13767354-13774903 GCF_001531365.2 Cynara cardunculus var. scolymus | reverse complement strand
CTAATGGTCTAAAGTTGCACGATGACAATTTTGTGATTATTGAGAAGTCTCGTGGCAATTTTGTGATTATGAATGTTCAAATTGTAGATCTAATCTAAGGGTTGAGAATTGGTTTTACGGGTCTCACGAAAAACCCTTGGTCTCACATGATCCCAAGTCTCTCTCTCTATATATATATGAACTATTAAAAGATATATTACACCATTAAAACTTGTGATCTTTTATGATGGAAAAACAAAAAGCTTGAATGAAAATATGTTCAAGTAAGGAAAAACTATTAAGTCATTGAGCGGTTCATTAAGACGTGAACAAACAATTTCTGCTTTCAAATTATTGATAAAACGAAGGCAGTAATATTATTATATAACTTTTATTTTAGAATAGTCAATTCCTTTGACTTTAGTCATGTATGTGTGTTATTCATAAAATGGAAGAAACTCAATTTCATTACATCTTACTATTATGAAAAGACAAAAGTGCCCCTAAATAAGTAATTTACAATAAGAAGTGATTAGAGATAATTAATAATGGCATTGTTTCCTCTTTATATCGAACGACGGTAAAGATGGGTCCCGCCAAGTATACGATACAATAATCAAGTTATATGCAACAATACTTTTTGTTGGTTTTGTTTTAATACTTTGAAGGATATTTTATTAACGAGATAATTTCAGTATGATAAGTTTATAGAAAAATGGAAAATAAAAAAAGAAATTATAGTTTAGGCATGTACTAGTTAAGTTCATTAGTCTAAATGAATTGATGTTGTTGAACTTATATGAATAATAACGTAAACTATATATACATATATACACACAAATATATACAGAGAAGCAATCAAATACAAACCACTCATATTTGTACAAACCGTGCAGACCATCCTCATCCGTTGATTTAGTTGTTTAATATTATAAAAAGATTTCATGAAATACTTTTTTTGATGAAGTTGTTTGATATATAGTTACGAAACTGTTTCATGTATTTCTCTAAAATAATATAATGAAAATGATAATATTCATGATTAACACCCTCTACGATAAAAATGATTAATCAACTTCTCATAATTACAAAAAAAATGAACAAGATAAAAAATTATGAGTGGTTGAATCAGTTTTGCACGGTTTGTATAAATAACGTTGTTTGCAAAGTAAACCCCATCTCTCTCTCTCTCTCTCTCTCTCTCTCTCTCTCTATATATATATATATATATATATATATAATGGTACTGACCTTTTGTTTTATGTAAGAATTGAATCAAACCAAAGTTCAATTTAGAAACCAAGCTACGGGTCAAGCTAATACGAATCTATGTGAGTTGCACTAAGGCTTAAGCCCTAGACTAGTCGAGTCAAGACCATATTAAAAGGTATAAAAAGACGAGTCAACTTATAGAAACGTTTGACAAGACAAAGCTGAACCGTCTCATTTGACTATCTAAGTCAAACATGAAGCAGGTCAAAGATTATATAAATACCTCATTTATTTCCAATAACCAACCACAAAAATTGCATTTTACTCTCATTAAATACTTTTCAATCATTCTTAAATTATTCCGTTGAGCCTACATGTTGTAACTTAAGGTTAAGAGTGTGTGCTTTAGTTGGTTGTATGAGTGCTCATGGGTTGGATTGATTGGGTTGGAGGCATTTCAACAATTCAACTCAATGTTTGCAGTTTGAAAAATCTCAACCTAACCCAACCCAAACTATACAGGATGGTCGGGTTAGTTGGATTGGTCGGGTTGATACTTTGGTACATCAAAATATCATTGTTACCTTGGATATGTTGTTTTTTTTCTATTTTTCATCATCAATCTTTTGGTATAATTTATCTATACTCCTTATAAGTACATCACATTCAACTACTTTTCTCAATTTGCATATATATCTTCACATTTACTGAACATATATACGGAGGAGTTACATAGAGATGAGAAAAGATTGAAAATATATCTATATGAAGAGAGTACATGATGATGTAATTGTCTATGTACATATTAATAGATACTTAATGATTATATTAAATCCAACAAATAAAATGATATCGGGTTCATCGGGTTGGGTTGAGTTAGGTTCAAATGACCTTATCCCGATTCCAACCCAATACTTATACGCTTTGAAAATTTCACTACTCGATTAGATATAAGGTTGCTTTGGGTTGGATTGGGTTGACCGAGTTGGTTGGGTTGATCAGGTTTTTTAGCACCCCTAGTTGGTTGTACATTAAACTTAAATCCCTTTTGCGTTGCATCGATAATCATCTTCTTCAAGCTTTAAGGGAAATTCGGTGAATGATAGAAACTACATAATTGTATCAACATTACGCTATCTCGAGGAAATATTTGATTTGAACAAAGTCTTTTAAGGGATTTCGTCCATTTTTTTTCCAAAAAAGGGGAAGCATTTGATCCCGATTGTGGACCATATGAGTTGGACCTTGTCCAGTCAACTCATTAACTCTACCTTATGTTTTATATGCGTTATTTTCGTTAATATTAAGCATTTAAAAAAGGTTGTTGTAACGTTTTAGATAACTGCATTATTTTATATCCACAATATATATATACACATCGATTGACAAGAAAGACAAGTGTCATGAGCACTTGGCCTCAGAAAGCCATGTTCGATGTACCAAAACTTTATTCAACATGAAGAGCAGTGTATTTTTGTGGTTATCCCGAAGTCAGAAACACTACCTAAATCAGTTTGGGAACTGATTAAGCTATAATAAACCAGTTAGAACATTCTCAGTAGTTTCTCATAATCTATCCACATTGAAGTAGGAAAACTCAAAATCTCCATACCAAAAAAAAAATCAATGAACTGTTACAGGTTTTCTATTTTTGCAGATTCTATAATTAATATACCATTAAAATTATACAATGTGTTTAATAGTCCAACAAACTTTCATATAAACTTTTGATAAAATTATATTCCGGTGTTGTCTCCAAAATTTAATTTTGGAGATTTCTCTCCCCTAAGGATGGTGATTTGCCCCGATACGATAAGAACCTGGCTTACCTGACCCGAACAGGGAGGGGAATTCTCTGCTAAAACGGGTCCCAGGACCGGGGATCTCCGATAGACTCAAATTGGGGTTGGTGTCGGGGCTGGGTATTGTACCTCTTCCCCGCCATCTACCCGGCATATAATTTTGTTGATATATTTTATATAATATATGTTATTTATTTTATAAAATTAGATCTGGACAGGAAACGAGGATCGGGGTTTGACCAGAAAATAAACCAGGGACGGGATGTTAATCCTTGTACCTGCTGGGGACTCGGGTCGGTGGATGTTACTAAAAACCGGGGCTAGAGATTACAAAACCCGCTCCTTTCACGTTTCGTTGCCATGCCTACTTCCCCCTCCCTCCCCCAAATATGGAGAAATTTTTTTTCTCTCTTTTCTTTTCTCTATTTTGAAGAACATTTAGAAAAATCTATCGAAGCAGTAAAAACTCAAAAACCTTTATTTTTTTTCATTTTAAACGTCTTGTTTGAAATGCTCTTAGATTTGTAAGATGACTTTGTGAATATTTTTGTTCCTCATGGATTAAGACAAATACATGACGTATGATTGATAGAAAAGACGACCATAAAAATAAATAAAAAAAACGTATTTTAGTTGTAATGATGCTACAACTCTTTCGAATCAGAAGTTTTTTGAAAAAAAACTGTTATAATGTTCATGAAACATCTGAAAACAAATATTTAATGTATTTTACACGTTAAAAAAAATAATTTTAGCTATAACGATGCTAATTTGTATACATTAGTGATGCATAAAAACAATTGCAAGTATATCAGTAAATTTTATCGGCGACGGGACTGGGACCGGGGACATATTCGGAGATTTTAACGGGGATGGTGATCACCGGCCCAATATGTGTGTATATTACTTTTAATTTATATATACATATATATATATATATATATATATATATACACACATAGGGGCCTAATCAAATGAGAACTAATTAGTTTGTGGTAACCGTGAGATTCAATCTCAACCACAAAAAATCAATAGATAAATTAGGAAATTTTTTATTTTGGTAATTTTTAATTAAAATTTTAATGAAAAGGTATTTTAGGTATTTTATCTCCTCTCTCCTATCTCCTCTCTTCTCTCTCCGTCCCCTGGCCTCCGACCACCGTCCTCCGCACACTGTCCTCCGGTGATACCACAGTGGTATCACAATGCATCATATATGTGATTGGGTATCACATTGTGGTCGTTTGTGCGGTGGATCGAATATGTAACACAGTGGTATCACAATGCATCCTATATGTGCTTGAGTATCACACTGTGGTATCACCGGACGATGGTGTCCGGAGGCCAGAGGACGGTGGCTGGAAGACGGGAACAGAGAGAGAAGAGAGGAGAGAAAATGCCTAAAATGTCCTTGCATTAAAATTTTAATTAAAAATTACCAAAATTATAAATTTTCTAATTTATCTATTGATTTGTGGTTGATATTGGATCTCACGGTTACCACAAACTAACCAGTTCTCCCTTGAATGGCCCCTATATATATACATATATATATATAATCATTAAAATAAAATACTAACATTAAAATTTAAAATATTTTTATCCACTTTAGCTCAACACCTCAAATAAGGCTCACGAAAAAGTCTAGTTTATTTGTCTAATCGTGAAATCATGATGTTAGTTGTATGATTTTTGAATTTCTATTTACTTTTACATTGTATGGATTTGATTATGTTTGCGATATTAGACTTACATCTCTAAAAAAATGTAATTTACTTTTAATTGTGAAAATTATCATATTGTAATTTATTTCAGATCGGTTCAGGTATAATCAACGGCAAACTGGGAAAACCAATAGGAAAAGGGGGGATTTTTATCTTTAACGAGTTCCCTAACGGAGATCGGGGAAATCGCGGAGACTTGACGGGGATCTGAGCAGTTACGAAGACGATTTTAGTTATCGGTTTCAGGGACGGGAATACCAATAATTGGTTCGAACCCGTCTTGTTGCCATTCCTAGAAAGCAACAATATCGTTATTTACGAACAACAGATCGTCGGTGAGATTAGATTTTCAATTTCGTAGACCACAGACAGATGCAATATCAGTACGCTAAAAATCGAAACCATGTCTTAACTATACAAGGGCACAAATGACTATCGAAATTCAGGAATGTTATACACTAATTCTCTATAGATTATAACCATACTAGAAGGGTGCTCGCATAATATAGCAAAATATATCTCAATTTTAATGTTTCATTTTATTATTTATATATGTCGATGTAATACGGTTTTTATTGATTTTGAGAAACCGATAATGTTATTACTTTTGAATAAAATATAAATTTAAATATATCATAAAAATTTGGAAAAAAAATATCGATATTAATATCAACATTACTATTTAAAGTTTTGGTTTTTTATGTAATTTCTTTAATTCAAATTTTATTTATAATTTAATTTAGATTTAATAACGAAATAATTTATTTATCGTTTTATAATATTATTTTTATAAAGATAATAATTAAGTATTTTGTCAAAGTAATGATTATCCTAACTATATTTTAGATTTTTTATATTCAAAATGAGATGTTTATCATATATTTGGTTATGTTTATCTATAGTTAGTTACATAAATTTAAAAGTGAAACTTTAATAAGTTATACTTATTCACAATTTACTTGTGATTTAGAATTTTAAGTAATATGCATCAATAAACAGTCATTTATGTATAAAAAACTGTTTTTAATATTTTTTGTCAAATGATTTATAATATAGTATAAATTTAGAAGTGACTTAACTTTTAAATATTTTGTAAAATGATATGTCTTCACAAATTGTTTTAAAATGTAGGATTGTTTGAGAATATTGGTAAAAGATTAGGGGCCAAATATAAAAATTTCTCAAGTCGACCGCAATAAAAGGGCTTCTAGAAGGCATATCAACACGTCTTGTCAAAATTTATGTTTCCCGGTCCAGCTATAAAATATATAGTACATTTTCAGAAACAATTTTTTAATTGAAAAGATAAATTAATATTACTTATAATATATTTTCTAAAATTAAAAACTATTTTTTTTTTTAATTTGAGTTTAACTCCAATACGGTGGGTAGGGATGTTCAAAAACTCGATCAATCCGACCAACCCGATCAACCCAACCCAACCCAACCTAACGCGAAATAACTCAACCCGAAGCAACCCGATGTCTAATTGAGTTGTAAAATTATCAAACCGTAGGTATTGGGTTGATATAGGGTTACTATTTTTTGAACCCCACCCAACCCGATGAACTCGATATCATTTTATTTTTTGGATTTGATATGATTGTTGAATTTCTATTAATATATACATTAGACAATTATACTATCATGTATGCTTTTCATATACACATATTTTCAATCTATTCATATCTCTATATAACTCATTCAGTAACTGTGAACATATATATGTAAATTGAGAAAATTAACTGAATCTGATATAGGTAAGAAATATGAATAAGTTTTATCAAATGGTTGATGATGAAAAAGAAATTATGAGTAAAGAAATAACATATTCAAGGTTAGAAGAATATTTTAATATACCAAAGTATCAACCCGACTAACCCAACCAACCCGTACAGGTTGGGTTGTGTTAAGATTTTTCCAAACCCCAAGCATTGGGTTGGGTTGTTCAAATGTCCTTAACCCGATCAACCCAACTCATGAGCACCTCTAACGGTGGGTATCACAGTGGAATATTCATTCCAACCTAACACCAGATCTTGCACTGTTTTGGTGAATAGTATAACACTAGTGTTCTAATATTTAGACAAAAGTTGATTATCGACAACTCCAACCGGTCTTACATAAATTTCGTCTTGAAGACACCAATGTTAGAAGACATTTTTTGACTCACTCAATAGCTGTGGCTAATGGGGGATGTAAGACTGAACGTAAAATCTGCATTCTATTTGGGCAAAATCGCCCCACTCATTTATCAGTTGAGCTACATGCAAAATGCCAATTTGGTGTTGAAGTATTTTAAAAACAAAAATGTCCCTCAAGTTTCATTATCTAAGCTTAGTTTATCTGTAGTTAAATGATATTTTAGTTGTAGTAATTATCAAATTGTATTGATTTGATTTATGTTTGGAACTTATTTAAAAAGTTAATAATGAAAACATGATAACATATTTAAATTAAAGCACACAAATGTCATATATAACATTGTTATTAAAGATGTTATGACCGTCTATAATTTGAAATTTTAGTTTACATGATTTATATTTTAATATACTAGAAGGGTACTTGAGCAATGCATCGAGACACTTCTCAATTAAATGTTTTGTTTTATTCTTTATCTATATCGATATAAGACGGTTTTATGTGGTCTTGAGAAAACGATAATGATTTTATTTTTGAATGATATAAATTCTAAATATAAAATTTTAAAAAGAGTATATGATATTAGTATCAAATTAACTATTTAAAAGTTATTGTTTTATGTAATTTCTTTAATTTAATTTTTTTATTATAATTTAATTTTACGTAATGAAGTAATACAATATCGTTAAA
>NC_037538.1:13763031-13766198 GCF_001531365.2 Cynara cardunculus var. scolymus | reverse complement strand
AATGATAATAATAATAATAATAATAATAATAAATGAAATTAAAATCTATTTATTAACATAATATATTATTAGCGAATTATTTTAAATATATTTAAAAATATTAAAATTTATTAATCTTTAAACATATCCTTTTTGTTCATTTAAAATTTTCAAGTAGTTTATCAGCTAGTTTTTGTCCAACTGTTTAATTAATCAGTTAACTTATCATTCATCAGTTAACTTATTAGTTATCAACTAACTTATCAGCTACCTGCTAGTTTATCAGGTAATTTGTCAAACACAGCCTAAAGTGAGTAAAAATAATGTTGATTTTCCTCACAAACTTGTCCAGTTAACAAATTTAAATCATTTGTCTTAAATAAAGCTTGGTTTTAAAATAGTAAAAAGAAATAAATGATTAAGGTTGAAGAATTTAATAAGCGTACGGTGTCCATTTGAAAATGATGGCAACGGTTGATAACATTTGGAATTAAAAAAAAAAGAAAAAAGAAAAGATAATGTGTGGTAAAGTCCAATAATAGGAGACAAATTATTGGCTTCCAATTTGTGTTGTTGAAGATTGATTGAATGACATCAAAGCAACGACATAAAATGATGTTTAACTTATTCTCTCAATTATACCAACTTCTTTTTTCTATCTTCTTTAATTTAAAAATGTATCTGATAAAATCATTAAATGGTTAAAGTTTATACTGATTATGTCAATGAATGATTTGTAAACGGTGAACCAGACTAGAATGTGTGGTTAAAGATTCACAAAAGACTCGTTATCTGAATTTGATCCAAGTCCGAAAGACTCGACCAGAATAACTGGTACTTCGGAAATGAACACAAGCTGAAACTAATCATTCGGGTCTAAAACAATCAGTTAATACTGGTTTTGGTGAAAGACTGGTTCGGGCTTGGTCAAAGTGCAGTCAACACCCCTTACAACAAGTTTTTAAGCTAGTGCATAATTGTTGCTTATGCGGAAGCAACATGATTTCTTTTTTTTAGTCAGATTACTCAGACCCAGATGGGTCCTATATAGCTTTCAGACGAAGGATTGGTAACAGTAGCGGAACTACATAGAGGGGAGAGGGTGCATGTGCTACCACTTCATGGTTCCGTTATACTGGATTTTTTTAAGTTTTGGAGAGTGTTGTAACACCTTAATATCTGGAAAGAACGACTAATTTAAAAATTACAACAGTACATTAAAAGAAAATGATAAATCTCTTTTTAATAATCGATAATTGAATTACCTTAAATAATAAATCTAGATTTAACATCAACAATGGGTAAATCAAGCTTTACACAAAGTCTATACTTAGGGGACATGGTTACTAAGACTCAACAACGATCGCTGTCTCTATGAATGGACGATGCTCCCGAATAACTAATTCTTTTTCGTGCCTCTGACTAGCGTCCTAGCGTTCATCTCATCATTATGACGCTAGTACCATTCCCCCCAAGCGCATGCCGACAGGGAAAAAGGTTAGACTTAACTCCTAGTGAGATCAAGTTGTTTTCATCAGTTATATATATAACGAAAAGAATGTTATTAAAATCACAATTTCCAAGATGAAATGTATTTAGAATAAAAACGATATTTTCCCCAAAATCCACCACTTTTGTGACGAAATCCATTAACTAAAAACGATATTTTCAACATCGAGCTATTTTATTTTCTTATTTTCCACTTACATATTTATGAAGCTAGAATAAATGATTTACCTATTTTTCACTCTACAGTAGGCTGATGGGGACTTTTCGGACAAGATTATAGTTTGTAGTTTAAGCTGCTGAATCGCTACAGCAAGAACTGAAAGATGGAGCTTCGGAGATAAAATAGCTAGGGGCTAGTTGACAATACTATGTTGACTTTTAATGATTATTTTGTTTTTCCAGATTTATTTTAACTGATGGAAATTATCTAAAATCTCTATTTTTTTTTATTTTGAAAAAAAAAACAATTAAAAATATTATGTATATATGTTATATTATTCCTTAATTAAACACAATGCTTATTAATCTATACTATATTATAAAGTATTTGACAAAAACTCTTAAAAACTATTTTTTATACATAAAGTACTGTTTATTGATGCATGTTACTTAAAATTCAAGATTACAAGTAAATTGTGCGTAAATACAACTTATTAAAGCTCCATGTCTGAATTCGTGTAACTAATTGCAAATAAACATAATCAAATAGATGATAAACATCTCATTTTAAATATAAAAAAACATAAAATATAATTAGGATAATCATTGAGTTCTAACGAAATACTTAATTATTATCTTTATAAAATGTTATATTGTTAAACCAAAAATAAATTATTTCGTTATTAAACTTAAATTAAATTGATAATTTTTTTTAAAGAAATTACATAAAAAAATGAGAACTTTTAAATAGTCAATTTGATACTAACATTGATATAAAAAAATTCAAATTTTTATTTTTATTCAAAAATAAAATCATTACCGTTTTCTTAAAAATACATAAAATCGTATTATAACATCGATAGCAATAAAAAAATAATATAAAATATTAAAATCGAAATGTATTACGTATTCTAATTATCTATACTATATTATAAAACATTTGACTAAAACTCTTAAAAACTCTTAAAACTCTTAAACCCGTTCATCCCTAAATGATTTCATCCCTATCCGATTTCATCCCATAACTGAATTCGTGTAACTAACTRTAGATAAACACAATCCAATACAGGATAAACATCTCATTTTAAATATAAAAAATCTAAAATATAATAAGGATAATCATTGATTTCTAACAAAATACTTAATTATTATCTTTATAAAATGTTATATTATTAAACCAAAAACAAATTATTTCATTATTAAACTTAAATTAAATTAAAAAAAATTAACCTATACTATATTATAAAATATTTGACAAAAACTCTTAAAAACTACTTTTTATACGTAAAGTAATGTTTATTAATGCATATTACTTAAAACTCAATATTACAAGTAAATTGTGCGTAAGTACAACTTATTAAAACTACATATCTGAATTCATGTAACTAATTGCAGATAAACATAATCAAATACAAGATAAACATTTTATTTGAAATATAAAAAATCTAAAATATAATTAGGATAATCATTGAGTTCTAACAGAATACTTAATTATTATCTTTATAAAATGTTATATTATT